>NC_044912.1:30990140-31109521 GCF_001633185.2 Quercus lobata | reverse complement strand
ATTGTATCACATTAGCATTATAATGGTATTGCTATGCATTTAGATGTTTGCTATATGTTTGTGTGCTGATAGGTTTGGATTGGGCTGAACACATGATGCAATTTAGAACACATGATGCAATTTCCTTCGCATGTCACATGTTCATGCATTTCCCATGCATACGTATTTCTTTTCAATATATTTGATATATTTGAAACTGTTTGGGACTTTTCTGATTGTCATTCCTTCTCTCCCTCTCTGTTAGTTTACGTTAGTCGTGTCTATGGCACCTAATCGAAAATCCACTCCAGTACGAAACTCTCTTCGTTCCGGTGTTTCTTTTTCATCTGATCCTACCTTATTTCATATCCAGTTCCGTGATGATGATGCCTTTAAGGCATTTTCGGAGAACTTTTCTAGACGAGGTATTCATTCGGAACGCCAAGTCATTTTGATGGATTTCGCAAACACCAACCTTCCCTCTGTCATTCACAATAGGGGATGGGAGTCACTGTGTGACGTCCCGGTCACTTGTCCTCTCGTGCTTATCCAGGAGTTCTACTCTAACATGCACGGGGTTGACTGGTCAGTACCTCTTTTCTTCACTCGCGTTCGAGGTACGCGCATTCCTATCACACCGCAATTGGTTGTGGATGTGCTTCGGGTCCCTAGGATAGAGTTTCCTAACTATCCTTGTTGTGAGTGTCTGAGGACTGTGTCCAGGGATGAGCTCATGTTTGCTTTCTGTGAGCGCTCTACTGCTTGGGGTGAGCGTCTTTTTACACCATGTCGACCTTTTGCTAAAGGTCCTAGATTCATGAACATGGTGATGACTTTTGTTTTGCATCCCCTCTCTCACTATAACTCCATTACAGAGCCTCGTGCTCTATTTTTGTTGTCTCTTCTTGAGCATCTTACCATAGACTTTCCTTCTCATTTCATTTTGTCTATTATAGATGTTCGTCTAGATTCGGCGTCCCGTGATAAACTTATCTTTCCTTCCGCTATCACGAGGATCTTACGCAATTTTTTCGTTCCTTTTCCCTCTTCCGACCATTTTACCGTCATGTGTGCCATAGATTACGCTACCGTTAAACGTAGCAAGGCCTAGCTTTGGTCGCGACAGTTAGATTCAGCAGCTCCTTCCTCCCGTTCCGCTCCATCCCGTTTGGCTCCATCCACATCGGCTCCTCCTTCTTCTTCGGCGATGTGTCTTTAGGAGATATCATGGCGCAGCTGCAGCGCATGGATGCTCACTTCGATACACTCTCTACGGAGTTGTATTAGGTGAATGTTTGTGTCGGTCGTATTGCACGACGACAGGCATCCATGGTTGGTTTTGCTCCTGAGGCTACTCCTTCACCACCTTCTCCCGTGGCTTCTGCTTCTGAGGATGAGGATGATGATGATGGTGATGAGGATGATGCTTCAGATGATTCTGATGGAGATGCTAGCTCTACCGATGAGATGTCTACTTAACACTCTTACCCTTTGTCATTCGTGACAAAAAGGGGGAGTAGTTTTGGTGTGAGAGTAGTCCATCTTAGGGGGAGAGTTAGTATAGGAACATTTTGTTAAAGGGAGTATTGATACTTTTTGAGGGATGTAGTGAGGATAGTATGTATCTTTTCTTTTCTTTCTTTTTAGATACATTACTCTTGTACATGAGGTCTTGTGACCATTTATAGACATACATTGTACTTATCTCTTTCTTTATATTGATGTATGTTTTTTCTTTCACCTACCCCTTCATGTGTTGTTTCTTTTCTCCCTTTATACACATGTTTCTTATACTTGTTTGCAATATATTATTTCTGTTTCACACAAAGATACCTTGATGAGTTTTGTTTAAAGTGTTTTAGAAATACAGGTTGTCAAAGTCTACTTGCTATAAACTCTCTTCTTGCAAAGTTTTTCAAGAGTTTATGTTAGAATAGATTTTATTGTATTCAACAAGTGAATAAGAGTTGAGTGATTTATGACTTCTCTCATATGTTCATTTGTTTGTTGTGGTTTTGTCACGGATTGCCAAAGGGGGAGATTGTTAGGACATATGTGTTTCACATGTTAAGAACATATGTCATGATTTTATGTAATTGGCTTATCCTTTGACAAAACGCACTTTACTTGTATTTGAGTAGATTTAGGATGTTTTAAATACTTCAAAAAACCTTGTTTCAAGATCAAGTATTGAAACTTTCAAGTCTGTTCAAGAAAATAAGTTCAAAGTGCAAAATCATTAAAGCTCGACAGCTGGCTTAATAGCTACATCTATCGAGCTTAAGGAACCTGTTCTTCATTTGGTGTGCTCGACACCTTCTCGACAGCTGCTCTACACCTGCTATCTGTCGAGATTTAAGATTGTCAGAATTCCAATATGATTTTCTTGGGATCTGTGAATGTATCTTTGGGCTTTCATTTCTCCTAACCCTAGACATATAAAAGGATCAGTTTAAGGGTCGTTAAAGTGTTCACAATTTGCATAAGTTTTCAGCAAACTCTGTTCAAGCAAATTGTGACCGGAGACGAAGCTTTTGCCCTAGTTCATCTCTTTCTCTTGAAGAAGTTGTTGTGTATGTGCATCACAGGGTTTTGTGACCAAGCAACTTCTTGATCTTCATCGTATGGATGAACTGAAGAACTTTGCAACTAACAACCTTCTTAGTTGGTGATTGAAGTCGCGTACTGGGATCTACGCAATTGGTTAGTCATGTACTGGGAGTCGTGCATCTGAAAGGGGAACTGTCACTACAGAACAAGTCCAATTGGGTATTAGGGTAAGGGTTCAACTGTAGATTGGTAAGGTACTTGGATTCTTTTACTTGTAACCGCTTATTGTGATAATAGTGGAGTTTCGGGAGTAGTGACCTGAAAATCACCCGATGAGGTTTTTGCCGTCAGGTTTTCCTCATTCGTAAACAAATCACCGTGTTATTTATTTTTCGCTGCATATTTAGTTTATTGGTGATTTGTTTGTGCTACCATGCATTTGCATGATAAATTGATTAATTAATAACTTGGTTAATTAATTAATTAATTTCTATCACAAAGGGTCATTCAGTTTGTGGCCTATCAATGTGGACACACCCAAATCCTTAAGAAGCCATCGTAGTCAAAGGAGCTCAAATATGGTATCAGCAAGAGCACGATATTCTGCTTCAGTACTGGAGTGGACCACGAAAGTTTGTTTCTTACTTCACCAAGAAATCAAAGAAGAACCAAGGAGAAAGCAATAACCTGTAGTGGACCTGCGATCAGTGGGATCTCCTGCCCAATCAGCATCAAAGAATGCACGGAATATAAGAGGAGACTGAGCTGAGTAGAAAAGGCCATGGAAGAGAGTGCCCTTCAGGTATCGAAGAATGCGCAGAACAGCAGCATAGTGAGTTGATCTTGGAGCATACAGATACTGGCTCACTTGATGAACATCATAGGAGATGTTTGGATGAGTAACTGTGAGATAAACTAGGCTGCTAACCAATCGTCTGTAAAGAGAAGGATTAGACAATGGTTTCCCCCCCGAGGGTGTCAGATGTGCATTGTAAGGTTGAATTTATTCAACCATCTTATTGGCTTTATTCCGTGCCAAATTTGCTTGTAATTCAGCATTTAGTAACCCTGTATTTAGGTGGGTTTGATGTAAGGGTAGTGAGTGAGATAGAGTGAAGTTTGCTCAAGAGTGTGCAAGAAAACAGAGTGTCGCAGCTGGGTCTCGCGGGTGACTCGTGGCTTCAAGCCGCCAGAAGCAACCTCACGTGCCAAGCATGCTGGAAGGTGAACAGTCTGCTAGCTGGAGCACTACAGGACAAAACAGGACAACTGGCCATACGGTTATCTCGCGACTGGATCTCGCGACTTAGTCAAGCCGCGAGGTCAAGCCGCGAGCCACCCCTGTTTTGTAAAAACCTGACGTTTCGCATTCCTCTCCACTCCAATATAAATACCCCTATTACCCACGATTGAAAGAGTGCTTCCAGAGAGAATTTTGAGAGAGAAACCCTAGAGAAAAACTAGATTGATTCACACACAATCTATACCTTAGAGACTCTTCAAATTCCTCAACTCTCTTCCTCTCCATTGTCAAATCCTTGAGAGGCTTTATACCAAACCAGGTTCTCACCATCATCATCATTGTGAGACTGCTGTTTGGATTTCTGGGAAGTAGTTAGGAAGGAACCAATCTTCATTGGTTGATGCTACGGTCTAGTAGCGGAATCCGGAAAGCTAGAAAAGAAAAAGGTTCGGCGTAACCTCGTTGGAGCAAGAAGCTTGGAGGGCTTAGGTACACTGGGTAGATTAGGCTTGGAGGGTCTATTGCTGTCCTTGTATCCCAACTATATTTTCTAGTGGATTGATTACCGCTTGGAGGGCGGCGGAGAGGTTTTTCGCCGAGGGCTTCGGTTTCCTCTTCGATAACACATCGCGTGTTGTCTTTGTGTTTGCATCTTCCTTCCTTTCTATCTTTGCCTTTATATTTATCTGCTGTGGATATTTATCTGTTATGGCTTAGATAGTATTTAATCAATTTCGTTTGATAGCATATGTTAAGTTTCCGCACACTAGATGTTTGACATATTGCTTGAATTGATTAAGTTGTTATTTGGGGGTCTAAACGTTCAAAGGTGTTTTTGTACACGTTTTTGAACTTTCAATTGGTATCAGAGCGGGTACACTTATTGTGGTTTTATTACCTAAGTGTGATCCTAGACCCTTGTGTTGTGATTGATTGTTTTGGAATATACCATGCTGAATTGTAGCTTAAGTGTTTGTGAAAATGACTCTGTGCATATGTCTGAAAGGTGTCTTACTGATGTGTTTGTAGAGTTGTTAAAAACTAAGAAACATGTTAGAGATTTTGTTCACATGCTGGAATGTCTTGAAAATCAGAATTATGTCTTACACAGTAGCATATCTGAATCTAAATCATTGATTAAGAAATATAAAAGAAAGAATAGAATGTTGTGTGAGATGATTGAGAATATGAAAATGAAGAATCAGACTGAAAGAAGCATGAAAACAGACGATGAATTTGTGTTTGAAGGTCAAGAATGTCTATCACATGTGAACCTATTTGTGCATACCTCATTGAAGGTGTTTAATGCGTGTTTGTGGTATCTTGACAGTGGGTGTTCTCGCCATATGACAGGGGATAAGTCTCTGTTCAAGACACTTAAAGAAAAGGTCGGTGACTATGTAACCTTTGGTGATGGAAGTCATGCTCAAGTCCTAGGCAAAGGAACCATTGAGATACCTGGTTTGCCGCTGTTGAAAGATGTGCTGTACATAAAAGGACTGAAGGCGAATTTGCTGAGCATCACTCAAATTTGTGATGATGATTTTCTGGTTCAATTCTCTAAGAAGGGATGTTTGATCATCAATGAAGAGGGGATTCAGGTTTTGGAAGGAAATCGGACTACTGATAATTGTTATGGAATTGTTCCCACGGCACCAATATCGTGTAGAAGTGCTCGTGTGGATACGTTGGAGTTGTGGCATCACAGATTTGGGCATGCCAACTTCAAACAAGTAGCGAAAGTTTCAAAACTTGAAGCAGTCGAGGGACTTCCTAAGTTTGGAAAAGTGAAGAAGACCATTTGTGGTGCGTGTCAAATGGGGAAGCAAACTAAGGCAAGTCATCACAAGGTGAATGTGATAGCCACCTCTCGGTGTTTGGAGTTACTTCATGTTGATCTTATGGGGCCTACCAGAACAGAAAGCCTAGGGGGTAAGAGATACATTATGGTTGTTGTGGACGACTACTCAAGATACACTTGGGTTGATTTCCTTAGAGAAAAATCAGAGGTTTGTGAGAGGTTGGAGATTCTGTGCAAAAAACTACAAAACGAAAAAGGGATTCCAATAGCCAAAGTTAGAAGTGATCATGGGAGGGAATTTGAGAATGCGAGATTCGAGTCCTTCTGTGAGAAGAATGGAATTAAAAGAGAATTTTCAGCTCCCAAAACTCCACAACAAAACGGAGTGGTAGAGAGAAAAAATCGTGTGATTCAAGAGATGGCAAGAGTCATGCTGCTTAACAAGCAAATACCTCAAAGTTTTTGGGGAGAAGCTGTCAACACCTCATGTCACATTGGCAATAGGATTTTCTTTCGAGTTGGTACAAAGAAGACTGCCTATGAGATATGGAATGGGAAAAAGCCAAAAGTGAAGTATTTCCGGGTGTTTGGAAGTAAATGCTATATCCTAAATGATCGAGAGAATCTTGGGAAGTTTGATGCGAGAAGTGATGAGGGTATTTTTCTTGGCTACTCTACTACAAGTCGAGCGTATAGAGTGTTTAACAAGAGAACAAAAACTGTGATGGAGTCCATAAATGTCAAGATTGATGATGCCTTACCTAAGGTGGAAATGATTGATGATGTAGAAGGGCCGAGCACCAAAGAGGCCGATGTTGAGGTAGAAGCTTTGGATATAGAAGGTGAAGAACCTATACCAGAAGTAGAATCGACTCCCATCAACCCAAGGATGGAAACGAGATCGATGTCTAGAACATCAAGCCCTCTTACTCCTCTGGAAGTCCATCCTCCTATCTCTCGTAGTGATGAAGTTTCCACTTCAAAAAGGCCATCTTCAAGAGTTATCAAGAATCATCCGGAAAGTAATATCATAGGATCTCTTGATGACAGTCTTCGCCTCAGGAAAGGAAACGTTCTGCTAGCCAATCATGTAACATATCACTGTTATCTTGCACAATTTAAACCAAAAAGGATTGAAGAGGCTCTTCAAGATGAGAATTGGGTCGAGTCAATGCATGAAGAGCTGAATCAGTTTGTGAGGAATGATGTGTGGGAACTTGCTCCACGGCCCGAGAACGTTCATGTTATAGGCACAAAATGGATTTTTAAAGACAAAACTGATGAAGATGGAGAAATAATTCGAAACAAATCTCGGTTAGTAGCCTAAGGATACACCCAAGTTGAAGGAGTGGATTTTGATGAATCTTTTGCTCCGGTGGCAAGACTCGAATCCATTCGCATCCTCATGTCCATTGCGTGCACCTTGAATTTCAAACTTTATCAAATGGATGTAAAGTGCGCGTTCCTGAATGGATATCTAAATGAAGAAGTATTTGTTGAGCAACCAAAAGGATTTGAAGATCCTCATTTTCCAGATCATGTACTAAGATTGAAGAAAGCCCTTTATGGCTTAAAACAAGCGCCTAGAGCCTGGTACGATCGTCTTACACATTATCTTCTAGACAGAGGTTTCAAGAGAGGGTATGCAGATCGAACTCTGTTTGTCAAAAATGATGAAGATTATCTCCTTGTGGCACAAGTCTATGTTGATGACATAGTGTTTGGGGCAACCATCGAAGATCGCGCTACTGAATTTTCTGAAGAGATGAAGAAGGAGTTTGAGATGAGTATGGTGGGGGAGCTCATATTTTTCTTGGGTCTTCAAGTCAAACAACAGAAGGAGGGTATTTTTGTATCTCAAGAAAAATATGCCAGAAACATTGTCAAGAAGTTTGGACTAGACTCCAAAAAACACGCCTCCACCCCCATGAGCTCTTCCACTAAACTGAATGTGGATTCGTCAGGAGTTGAAGTAAGTCCTACATTGTATAGGAGCATCATAGGAAGTTTGCTCTACCTTACAGCCAGTAGACCGAACATTGCTTTCAGTGTGGGCGTATGTTCCAGGTACCAAGCTAATCCGAAAGAATCTCATCTGACTGCTGCCAAGAGAATCATTCGATATGTGAATGGTACTGCAAACTATGGTCTGTGGTATTCAAAAGACTCAAATGATTGTCTTGCTGGGTATTCAGATGCTGATTGGGCTGGCAGTGTAGACGATCGGAAAAGCACTTCAAGCGGCTGTTTTTATCTTGGTAACAACCTTGTCTCGTGGATGAGCAAGAAGCAGAATTCAGTGTCTCTATCTACTGCAGAAGCAGAATACATCGCTGCTGGAAGTTGCTGCACTCAGCTTCTTTGGATGAAGAAATTACTTCATGACTATGAAATTCCTCAAGAAACGATGTGTGTCTTCTGTGACAACACCAGTGCCATCAATCTTTCCAAGAATCCTGTCCAGCATTCAAAGTCTAAACACATAGAGATACGCTATCATTTCATTCGGGATTTGGTAGAGGAAAGAATTGTGTGTCTTGAGTTCATACACACCGACAATCAAAAGGCGGACATCTTCACCAAGCCTCTCGATGGTCCACGGTTTGAATCACTCCGTAAGACCATTGGTGTCGGTACAATTCCTTGATCCTCTTGTTTGTTGTGTGCTTCACATATTTATAATTTGATATGTTTGCTTGTGATGTGGCACACACTTCTTTGTTCGCCCTTTGTGCAACATGTTTATTGTTTGTTTGTCCTTCTGTTAATTTTGTTGGCTCTTTCTTTGATTGTTAAATCATTTTTCTTCTTTTATGTCAAAAATCCAAAAATCACATAAAAATAGAAAATCAAAAAGCTTGATTGACTTTGTTGAGCTTTTGTCTCTAAACTTGTTTTGCCTTGTACCTTTGTGCTAATGGCTTTGTGCATTTTCGAGCATTGCTTGTTTCTTTATGCACTTATACCACTGTGGAAAAAATCTTGAATTCTTTGTGATTGTTGTAAATAGATCTTCAAACTTGTCATGAATGATTAGTGAATGGTTTTGTTGATCTTGAGACTTGCATAGACTTGTGTCTATATATCTTCCCACTCTTTATTTTTTTGTTTTGCCAAAAAGAGCTCTCCAAATGTAAATCTCCAAATGAAAAGAGATATTGAGCTGCAAAAGCCTGTCGCACACTCTAGTATTTGACTAGGAAAAAGGGTAAGCGACATTATATTGAAGTGAATGTTTATTCAAAAAGCCAAAGGCTTATTCATTAAAGTGAAATATCAAATATCACTCTCACAATGAGAGGTGATTGACTCAAAAGATCAAAAAGATCAAATGTTTTGATTGAAAGTGGAGTCAAATGTAAAGCTCCAAATCATGTTATCAAGTTTATGTGGGAGGTCATATATACATATTTCTATAATTGAGATGGGTCACATGATCTAGTGCTAATTGTGTATGCCTTGGTTGAATTGATCATTGAAGCTTCACATTAGACGAAGGACTATCTCATTGTTGATATCCACACACAACACACAAGTTTATGTTCAATAAATGCCATATTCATTTGTGTGATTGTATTTGATGAAATGTGTTTTCACATGCTCAATCTTTGTTAATTCAAGCACAAAAAGATTTTTGAGTATTTTAGGTGTTTTTGGAAAGTATTTTGCTTGTAAATATCTGAAAATTTCAAAAATCCAGTTTTGCCCTGTTTTGGCGGCTCAGTCGCGGGTATGTTAAGTCGCGAGCCTCAGTCGCACCTTCGCTAGTAATTTTTGGCGACTTGTTCACGAGTGGAAGGTCCAGTCGCGAGGTTACACAGAGATTTTCGCGGCTCATCTCGCGACTCACTCGCGGGTAGACCTTCCAGTCGCGAAAAACACTTAGAAAAATTTTTCAAATTTTTGGTCTTGTGTGTTTTGGCGGCTTGAGCTGGCGACTGTGTGGCGACTTATTCCAGTCGCGAAAAACGCGTGTTTTGCAGAAACAGGAGCAGTTTTTAAACCTTTTTGCTTTTCCCTTGATCTTTTTGTGACTGTTCATTGTCTTCCTCATTTGCTCTTTCCCTTTCTCATCGTGCCTCCATTTTCGATCTCCATTGTTTGCCTCTTCTCAGCTCACAATCGTCGACTATCAGGTATGGTTTTTCTGTCTTGAACTCTATTTTACTTGTTGTTATGGTTTTCCCTCTGGATTGTTCTCATTTGATTGTGATTTTGTGATGAGTTTTGTGCTCAACTATTACTTTGTGTCCATGTCTAGCCTTTGGAAGCTTGTGTTTCTGTTTTTGAGCTAGTTTATTTTGGGTGTTTTTGTTCTTCATCATGTGCTTAGCTAGGATTGGCTAATTTTTGTCTGATCTGCTGTTGATGTCGTGTTTCACTATGATCCTGTGTGATATCCTGTTGATGTGTTGATTGAATGTGGGTCCTTTTACAGCTGATTATGTGGTTCCATTTGGACTCCCTCTTCTGTGTAGTTCAATTTGAGACATTTGTGTCCCTCATTGCTATTTTCTGACCATTTTCATCCAGCTATTAGGGTTTCTTCATTGTCCCTATATTTCCACTAACCCACTGCTAATAACGTTTGTTGGATCGTGTCCTGTCATTTCCCTTATTCATAATGCAGACTAGACATGTCACCATTCAAAAAGGCTGCTGTAAAAGGAGGTAGTTCCAAAGGGAAGGAACCAGTAATAGATGTTGATGATTTCTCACCTCCACCAAAAGGGACTCGCTCTTCATCAAAGAGATTCGATCCCGACAAGTTCAGATCATATGCAGCCTATCAGTCTTATGAGAATTTCTTTCTTCATGCCAAACCATTACTAGAGAGAGCTTTGGATCAGCCATCACTTCATGACACTGACATTCCGAAATGGTTTGCTCACAAGGATTGGAATTACCTTCTCTCTGATCCGGATGACGCATATGAAGAGTTGGTAAAAGAATTTTATGCCAACGCAATTGTGGAAGGAGATGAACTTAAGTGCTGGGTTCGAAAAAAGAGTTTTTCTGTCTCTCCTGCATATCTGGCAGAAATTCTTCACATCAACAGACCTATTTTCCGACATTCGCCGGTTTACGATGATCTCTGTCTTGATGAGGAGCTTCTTAAAGAAAGTCTTGGTCAAGATTTGGAGTTCTAGCCAAATGGCAAATCCATCAGTGTTTCATCTCTCTCTCCAAAGCTGAGAGTACTTACAATTGTAATGTTTCACAATTTGTACCCTTTGTCAAGCACTGGGTATATGAACCTTGGACGGGCTTTGTTTCTTCATGATCTGATCTCTGATGTAGAAATAGACATCTGTGCTCATATCTTTCATGTTCTGCGCAAAACGGTTCTTCGACATGAGTCTCGGATATGCGTTCCTTTTTGCAGTCTCATTTCCCGGATCTTGAAGCTCAAGGGAATTTATCCAATGGCTGATGAATCCCCTATGTCCAAACCAAGTCCAATCAACATGCGTACATTCAATGCCAGCATTGGACATAGTCGGAAGAGAGCCAAACCAGAAACTTCTACATCTTCCAATGACTCTCAGTTTAGCACTCTCTCCCTGGATGAGAAACTTGATCGCATTGTCTCCTCTGTCCACGAGTTGAATACAAAGATGTCTGGACTCACAGCTTCTCTACACCATCAAAACACTCGGTGGGATATGAAGTTTACTTCTCTTCAAACTCAACTGGATCAAATTCAGAGAAAGCTGGAAGAGGATGACTAGCCTATTCCATGACAAAAAGGGGGAGAGATAGGCATGATCAAAGGGGGAGTGTCTTTACATTCTTCTTCTCTTTAAGTTGATATATTGTGTTTTGTAAACTGTTATTCAGGATGTTTTGTGTTTTTGTACCCATGTGCTTTTGTAAGCTTTTAGGGTTAATGCATGCTATATAGGCTTTATGGTTTGTACCTTGCTTAATGCAGCCTTTTATACTATGTTGAAATCAGTATTTTAATCTAAATGTTATGCATTTTGGTTTATGTACTGTCACTCTTGTGCCCTTGTAGGATTGTTCCTAGATGCATATGCCCTGTGTGATATGCATTGGTTGAGTGTTGTGCATACAAGTGTCTTGCCTTGTGCTTGTTAACTTGTATGTTCTTGTGTTCATTCCAAGTGTGAATGAGCACTGTGATCACTACCTTGTGGTGTTCACTTGGTTGATCAAGCCATGGTTTGTTTCATAACTCCATCTTTGCTTGATCACTTATTGCCTGTTTCATATGCATTGTATAATTTTCTGCTTACAATGATCATGGTGTATTGTTGTGTTTCAGGAGTATTATGTTCATATGATTCAAGTGCTTCACAGCTTCTAGAGTTAGGTGTGAGTGAGTTTTTGTTCAACTGTTCCTAACTCACATGTTAAGTCTAGAGTCTGTTTTAGGGTTTTGTCACGGAATAGCCAAAGGGGGAGATTGTAAGGTTGAATTTATTCAACCATCTTATTGGCTTTATTCCGTGCCAAATTTGCTTGTAATTCAGCATTTAGTAACCCTGTATTTAGGTGGGTTTGATGTAAGGGTAGTGAGTGAGATAGAGTGAAGTTTGCTCAAGAGTGTGCAAGAAAACAGAGTGTCGCGGTTGGGTCTCGCTGGTGACTCGCGGCTTCAAGCCGCCAGAAGCAACCTCACGTGCCAAGCATGCTGGAAGGTGAACAGTCTGCTAGCTGGAGCACTACAGGACAAAACAGGACAACTGGCCATACGGTTATCTCGCGACTGGATCTTGCGACTTAGTCAAGCCGCGAGGTCAAGCCGCGAGCCACCCCTGTTTTGTAGAATTCTGACGTTTCACATTCCTTTCCACTCCAAGTATAAATACCCCTATTACCCACGATTGAAAGAGAGCTTCCAGAGAGAATTTTGAGAGAGAAACCCTAAAGAAAAACTAGATTGTTTCACCCACAATCTCTACCTTAGAATCTCTTCAAATTCCTCAACTCTCTTCCTCTCCATTGTCAAATCCTTGAGAGGCTTTATACCAAACCAGGTTCTCACCATCATCATCATTGTGAGACTGCTGTTTGGATTTCTGGGAAGCAGTTAGGAAGGAACCAATCTTCATTGGTTGATGCTACGGTCTAGTAGCGGAATCCGGGAAGTTAGAAAAGAAAAAGGTTCGGCGTAACCTCGTTGGAGCAAGAAGCTTGGAGGGCTTAGGTGCACTGGATAGATTAGGCTTGGAGGGTCTATTGCTGTCCTTGTATCCCAACTATATTTTCTAGTGGATTGATTACCGCTTGGAGGGCGGCGGAGAGGTTTTTCGCCGAGGGCTTCGGTTTCTTCTTCGATAACACATCGCGTGTTGTCTTTGTGTTTGCATCTTCCTTCCTTTCTATCTTTGCCTTTATATTTATCTGCTGTGGATATTTATCTGTTATGGCTTAGATAGTATTTAATCAATTTCGTTTGATAGCATATGTTAAGTTTCCGCACACTAGATGTTTGACATATTGCTTGAATTGATTAAGTTGTTATTTGGGGGTCTAAACGTTCAAAGGTGTTTTTGTACACGTTTTTGAACTTTCATATTTGGTTAATATTGTATAGATGTTAGTCTTATTTCTTCATATATTAGTTTAATATTGTTAAAATTTTTTATGCTTTGGCCCCCCAGAAGAAACCTGGCTCTGCTCCTACCTCTCCAAAAATAATTTACAATTTTTGTTGAGAGGAATAATTTACATTGACTTTATTGGCCTTACAAGACAAAATCCAACTGGATATAGAAACTAGAATTTATTGTGATAGTCAAAGGTGGTCCAAAGGTAAACGACGCGTCAATTTGTTGCTAGATCACATAATCTTATGTGAATCTTTTAGATAGTGAGAGTGTGAGACTCTGCTGGTACCAAAGTGGACAACAATATCCAGTGCTTCAAATCATGGATAGTAGAACCCCTGATTAGTTCCTTCACAGCTATTTTACTACTTTATTATGTTTAAAAAAAAAAAAAAATTATTCTTCTAATGTATTACAAGGTCACAAATAAAATTTTATCTCTGTCCATGATATAACGTAGATTCTATATTTGACAATTTTACATTGACTAGAAGCCACGCTCATGAGAAATGCTGGCAAATAATGAAATAATCTGCCTACTCTTCTACTGAGTACTGAGTTCAATATCGATCCCTTACTCTTTAACGTTAGTTTCCATGTATCTTTAACATAGGAGGTCTTATAAGCAAGTAATTAATTATCGTTATGGAAAAAAAAAAGAACCAATAGGGTTGTTGAGGATAGGCATAGAATCAGAAAGTGAGGGCAGGGACATTGATGTTTATGTACGTGCGCTGTCAATTGTTGTGCCTTTTATCTAAACAAAAAAACAAAAAACAAAAATTGTGTTGTGCCTTTTGCCCTACGAATCCGGGTATGTGAGTATGTCATGCTATATTGCTTTTCATATTTTGCACATCACATTCAACTAGCTGCGCACATGACAACCTATCACTAGCCATATAATCATAAAATCGACAATTGTTGTCTTTTGTACGAGGAATACTACAAATAAGTAACCCAATCCAACTCAACCCACTGGGTTGAGTCGAATTTTAAGGGTTGGTAGGTTGAGTTGGGTTGTGATTTTATTTTATTTTTTATTTTTTTAATTTATAGTAGATTGGGTTGGGTTTAGATCATAAAATTCACAAATCTACCTAACCGAACCAATCCACCTATATTTAATATAAATTTAAAAATATATTATACAATTTTTTTAATTTACTTTTTTGCCCGTTTTCATAAATAAAACTCAAACTCTAAGTTCTCCGCATATAATTTGTGTTGGTTCGGTATTATACTTAGAATTATTTGGTTATAAATTTTCTTTTAGTGATGGTGTTGTTCTAATGCTCGATTTAATAATAATAATTGTAATTAAAAAAATGTCCAACCCATAGATTCAACTAGATCCATAGGGGTTGAGTTGGATTTTTTTTTAACTCACCATAGTAGGTTAGATTGAAAACCCTTAAACTCGACCCAACTCAACTCATGAAGACTCTTACCTATAAGAAGGCAATTTTAAGTATAAGATAAAAAAATCACGAATCAGAGTACCTAATTGGTTGAATTGATTAAAGAGCAATCATTATAGGAAAAATATACGTATATTTTTTAATAAATAAAATCTATAGGTTACAAATTTGTCAAGAAACTTGGCTCCTTTCGCTTATTCAAGCGGATCAGTCTCGACCATTTTTCAGTCTGGTTTGTTTAAAACCACTGGGAGTCATGACGACAGGCTTAAAAAAATGATTTCGGCTGCAAGTTCTTTTCGTTGTGTAGCAAACATGTTCTATAAAGTTAGAAATTGTGAGTGTGGGACAGAGACTGTTCCCACCACGCGGGGTGTATTTTTCTTTGACGGGATTTAGCAGACACAACTCCAAGGCATGTCGTTCATTTACTAGAGATGCCATAAGATTGAAGTCTAAAGTAACGGCAGGCAAAGAAAGTTATTTCATGATCATTCAAACGATGATGTACACAAAATCTTCGATGGTCAAGTGTTGCGCTCGCATTCAAGTTGTGACGTTTTAGAGGCAGTGATGCTAGTGATATTACAAATATTTTTTTTTTGAACAAATCATATTACAAATTGATGTATCACTGATTACAAAAAGAAGAAAAATACTAAAAGTTCTACAAGTTTTATTATATATAGCTATAAATTGATGTGTCATTGAATGTGATTGGTGTGAGCTCAATAAAATAATGAGTGTTTGAATTATTTCTTATAATTGGTGACATATTAGTTTGTAGAGTTTAAATCCAATAAGAATGTGGTACACAATCCATAGTTTACACCCTCAACCTGCAAGAGGCATCACCAAAATCTATTGGAGACGTTGCTTTGTGTTTCATGGTACTCAAGCCTTCGTTTTTCGCCATTTTTGTTGTCGGATTCTCTTCAGTCTTCCACTATGCATGCTCTCGAACAAACCCAAGTGTTGACGACGCAAAGCCAAGTGCTAGTGACCCAAAAAAAGAAAAGTTCTTTTCCATACTTCGACCGATTTTGGTGGCATCTCCAACGGGCTGAGGTTTGGTGGTTCTATGGTTATATGGGTAGCATGATGGGATTTTGATTTTGGTTTGCCAGTTCCTTCGTCTGATTGGAGTGAATGATTGTGCAAGGCAAGTCCTATTTTTACATTTGTGAAAAGCTCTTTTTTTTTAGAAAGAACATTTGTGAAAAGCTGATGTGGCATATTGCTATTGGTGGGTGTAAACCATAGTAGAATTGTAGCATCCCTACTGGCATCAATTAGCCTATATTGCCGGCAGGGGAAACCTCCTAAACATTTGAAGGTAAAAAGTCAAGTTGTGGTTATCATGGTTTTAAAAACCGAACCGGATATAGAACCGTTTTTTTTTTGGAATTTCCAGTTCAATCCCGGTTTTTGGCCGGTTTTCCGGTTGTTGACCGGTTATTGACCGGTTTTGGGGTTTTTAACCGGACTGGATTGGGTCCCAGTTCTCGTTTGAACCGGTCAGACCGGCCGGTCCGGTCCGGTTTTTAAAACAGTGTGATTATTAACTATTAAGGTAGGCATTCCGGCTAAATCTTGCCACACTGTATATTTAATTGCCTCAATACAGTAGCATAAAGATCAAAAAATCGAAAATTTTTCCTCTGGCCCACCTAGGCCCGATCAACATTATAATCTTGATACTGGCTGTTGACTCTGCTCCCAAGCTCTTGAATCTCTGCACATAGCCACATATTACTCTATTTTCCATCCCTTTTCTAGTCCCTAGCGAATTAAAGACAGTAATCTTATATTGTTACGGTGTGATTCTCTGAATCAAAGATTTTGAAAATGACAAAAATGTTTAAAGTATGTGGTTAGATGATTAAATTTATCATTTTCTAATAGTTTAAAATTTTAAGAGAATCAATAATTTAATAAAAAATTTGTTTACACGGTCTATGATTTGTAACTAAAAATGTGATTTAAAATCACGTTTTCAAGTTATAAAAAAAAAAGGTAGGTGTAAAAAAAATTTTGTTTTTAATTATATATCACAGTAAAGCCTACAATGTAAAACAAAAATCGGCAAGTAGGAATTTAACATTATAATATAATCTGCCATTATCCGAAGGTAAAAAGTCAAGTTACGAATATTAAGGCAGATATTCCATAGAGATCGAATTAATCGTAAAAATTTAGTTTGGCCCACCTATCCACATTAAAATCTTGATACTGTCTACTCGCTTCCAAGCTAATTTGAATGCTAGACATATCACCCTCTTTTTCCTTCCATTTAAAGGTCCCCAATATTCATTCTCAAAAACTCAGAAAAGCTACAGATTCTAACGACTAGAACATAAAAGCTCAGCAGTTGAGAGTAAGAGAAGGACAAAGGAAAAGAGGGAAAGAGATTACACACTGTTCCTTTTAGGACTCTTTTAAGAAGAAGGTTACTTATGGAGCTGAACCAAAGTGAAGGAATAGTCAGGGCCAAGAGGCTCATGACAAAGACAGAGAAGGTGTTGGAGATGAACTCAGATGATTAGAATGGGATGAGTAGAGCCAAGACAAAGCCATGATTCACACCAAAGAATGGGAGTACTATAATTCTAGCAAAGTGGAGGCTAGTTAAAACAATGATGCTTGATTGGATTGTCCAATCTATTGCCTCTCTTCTTCGTTCTCTTTGTTCCTCTGCCTTTGAAGCCCCCAAGGCCTTATCTAAAAATTTTAGTAGCAACTCAAAGTTGGTGCCATTTCCACCACCCAATTCAATAAATGGCAAGAAGAAAGAATAACACATTACCATACCCAATGCATGGCAATGCATCAATAGATTATGATGGGAAACTAAGAAATTGAACCATCTCTAACTCATCCATAAGAGTCATCCAAAAGGCAAGGGCCAACCATTCAAGAAGATCGTCCATAAGCGGAAGGTCATCTGTGGACGTAAGGGCCATCCATGAGAAAAGTGCCTGGACGATCTTCCAACACTTGGGAAATTTCCAGTAATGGATTACCTACACAAGTTTAAGATTCGGACCTCGTGGAACCTTGAAACACAAACAAGGTCCTTATTTATCGCCACAAATTCCTAATAAGTGCTTAACTTCCAATGGCAGTTATATAAGATAAGATTGAAAATCCTAACTTTTATAGTCGTTGTGGACGTTATGTCTGAACTTACTAACTTCGACAAATATTGGGGAAGTTACTAAACAAATAACTACTCCAAGGCTTTCTATATAAGGACTCATCCACATCAAATCGAAGTAAGTTTCCATTGTCCCTAAAAGTTGGAATTCCTAAGTTCTAGAAAAAACTAACTTAAGCATCCAAGGGTTCTTGGCCGGTTCACCTTGGTCACCTTTGATTTGGTGTTTTTCTTTTTAGGTTTTTTAAGTCATCATTAGCACATTGAAGCTCGGAGCATTTAGCTCACTAATTTTCTGTGCATCATCAGTTGGTGCCATTTGTGGGAAAGATTAAGTTTGCGTATTGCAAATTATCTTTCTTTGACAAAGGGCTGCATGGTTCGGACAAGATCAATGGCCACTAGTCCAGGCCATCAGGAGAGTGGGAACGCTTCTAGTCATCCTAATCATGATCACCAGTCAGCACCTGTCATGCAACTACCTCCCATACAACAAGTGCAGTCCATGGCAGCCACTGTTGCAGAATTAACCCGTCAGAACCAAGAGTTGACCAGGGAAATTACTTTAAGGAGATAGCGTAATGAGAGAAATTTCGAAGGACAAGCCTAGAGTCACGAAGTCAGAGAAGGAGAAAACGCTAAGCATGAGAACCAATCAAGGGGTACCGCTTCACGAAGAGTGCTACACTTAGAGAGGAAGATGGATCAAATGAGGAAGGTCGTGGACGAGATGAGGGAAAACATTAGAAAGAAGAATCCCGTAGATGATTTAATTCATTAAACTGATTCCCCTTTTATGGCTTCCATCAACAGTCATCCCTTACCTTCCAAGTTCAAGATGCCTTCCTTGGACTTGTATGATGGAACGCGCAACTCGTGTGATCATATCATGTAGTGACCCAAAAAGGGGGGTCTTGCATTCCATGGAATCCCACATCGGCTAAGGAAGCACATGGGAATATGTTTATAAAGAATGACCTCCCTTCGATGTGTAGAGGCCTTTTCCCTCACTGCTGTGTGCTTTGAGGGAGAACAAAACCGTGAAGGGCATGGGCCCCAAAGCGGACAATATCTACATAGTTGGGACAGGGTCATTACAGATGGTATCAGAGCCATACCCTAGCCAGAAGTGTGGGCCCCACACACGAGGACGCATGTGCCCGTAAGGGGGGTGGATTGTAGTGACCCAAAAAGGGGGGTCTTGCATTCCATGGAATCCCACATTGCCTAGGGAAGCACATGGGAATATGTTTATAAGGAATGACCTCCTTTCAATGTGTAGAGGTATTTTCCCTCACTGCTGTGTGTTTTGAGGGAGAACAAAACCATGAGGGGAATGGGCCCCAAAGCGGACAATATCTACATAGTTAGGACGAGGTCATTACAGATCGCAACCTTCAAGACTACGATGCACCTTCAAGGGGTTCTAGACGAAATTATGTGTAGGGCCTTCCCTACCACCCTTAAAGGACTAGCACGAGTATGGTTTAGCAAGATACCTCCAAACACTGTGAGTTCTTTCGAAGAATTAAGTAAGTTGTTTGTCAACAATTTTATTGGAGGACAAAGGCATAAGCGCTCCTCATCCAGCCTGTTAACCGTAGGGCAAGGGGAAAATGAAAGCTTGCGATTCTTTATTACTCACTTCAACAAGGAAGCCCTTACGGTGGACGAGATGGACAACAAGCTGTTATTGGCAGCCTTCCATAATACGGTTAATTTTGATTTATTCATTCATAAGCTCTACGAGCAAGAGCCTTAAACCATAGCTGAACTCGTCCATTCATCCCAAAACTTCATGAACACAGAAGATGCAATCATTGCCAAGAAAAGGAAGAAAGCCAAGCGAATGGAAGCATATCTCCCACACCATCCTGAATAGGGTCCTCGTTCAAAGAAGGCCCGGACAGGATAAAAGAAGGATTGAGACAACAGGAAGGCGAGTTCATCTTCAGGAAGGAGTCAGTACTACATACCCATGAAGGGAGTTCCTAATAAATGACCAAAGAAGATGAAGGGAGATCCTAATAAATGCAATAAAAACAAATATTGCCGCTTCCACAGAGATCATGAGCATGACACAGACAAGTACTATGATTTGAAACAACAGATAGAGAATCTTATCAAACAGGGAAAGTTGAGGCATTTCGTTGGAAGGGATCATAAATATGAGAAATTGAAAGGAAATGTAGAAGAGTCATCACAGCCCCCACTTAGAGAAATAAGGGTTATCATTGGAGGAACTTCAACGGGACAGTCTTCCAATTCAAAGAAGACGTACCTCAAGGTGGTACAAAATGTCCAACTCTCTGGAAAATCACCAAGGACGAGAGGGACAGATGAGCTAGCCATTACATTCACAGAAGAAGATACTGAAAGAATCCATCACCCACTTGACGTTGCAATCGACATCACTTTACTCATCGTAGATTATACAACTAGAAGGGTGTTGGTGGATAATGGAAGTTCAGCAGACATTTTGTATTACCCTGCCTTCCAACAAATGAGGCTCGGATGAGATCAACTCCTTCTAGTATGTTTGCCCTTCGTGGGATTTGGAGGAATGAAAGTGCAACCTGTAGGCACTATTACATTTTCTACAATGGTGGGATCATATCCACAGTAAATAACCAAGGAAGTGAATTTCCTCGTGGTAGATTGTTCATCTTTTTATAACACCATCATTGGAAGGCCAACTTTGAACAGTTGGAAGGCGGTAACATCTACTTACCACCTATCAGTCAAATTCCCTACAGAGTATGAGATAGGACAAGTGCAAGGAGATCAGTTAACAGCAAGAAAGTGTTATTTAGCCATGTTGGCTATGGATGAGCACACGTAGAAGATGAGCATTGAAGAGAGAAAAGTTGTTGCAGAGCCCATCGAAGTACTAGAAGATATTCCTCTGAAAGAGGGTAATCCCAAGAAATTTACCAAGATTGGAACAAGTATGGAAGAGAAGACAAAGCAAGACCTCGTCTAATTCTTAAGGAAGAGTATCGATGTTTTTGCATGGAGTCACAAAGACATGCTGGGGATTGACCCAAGTGTTATCACTCATCAGTTGAACGTGCATCCATCTTCCAAGCCTATTCGTCAGAAGAAAAGGGTTTTTGCTTCTAAGCAAGAAAATGCTATCAAGGAAAAGGTCCAGAAGTTAACCACCAATTTATTCAAAAAGTCTATTACCCAAATTGGTTAGCTAATGTGGTGATGGTTAAGAAGACAAATGGCAAGTGAAGGATGTGCGTAGACTTCACTAATTTAAATAAAGCTTGCCCTAAGGATAGTTATCCTTTGCCACACATTGATTAGTTGGTGGACTCAACAGCAGGTCATCAGTTGTTAAGCTTCATGGACGTTTTCTCAGGGTATAATTAAATAAAGGTGGACGAGGCAGATCAAGAGAAGACATCCTTCATTAGCAGTCAAGGTTTATTTTGTTATAAAGTGATGCCCTTTGGTTCGAAGAATATGAGGGCAACTTATCAGAGGTTAGTTAATCACATGTTCCGTTCACAGATAGGACGGAACATAGAGGTATATGTGGATGACATGCTGGTGAAGAACTTGAAAGAGGAGAAACATCTAGACGACCTACAGGAGACCTTTGAGACACTTAAACGATATAAAATGAAGCCGAATCCAAGTAAATGTGCATTCGGGGTTTCATCTAGGAATTTTTTAGGATTTATGGTTTCACAAAGGGGAATTGAAGCTGATTTAGATAAGAACCAAGCCATGTTGAGCATAGAACCACCAAAGAATATCAAGGAAGTCCAGTCCTTCACTGGACGAGTTGCAGTCCTAAACAAGTTTGTTTCAAAAGCTACAAATAAATGTTTACCCTTCTTCAAAGTTCTTAAGAAGGCATTTAAATGGACGAACGAGTGTTAAAAGACCTTCTAGGATCTCAAAGTCTATCTTACCACGGCTCCACTGCTAAGTCCATCCGTACTAAGTGAGGAGTTATATTTATACTTAGCAGTGTCCCCACAGGCGGTAAGTTCAGCATTGATTAGGGAAGAAGAAAAGATGCAGAAGCCTATGTATTATACAAGTCGGGCTCTAAGGGGAGTAGAAGGACGATATCCACTGATGGAAAAATTAGCTTTTGCATTGATAACGGCTTATAGGGAGTTGAGGCATTACTTCCAAGCTCACATTGTCAATGTTATAACAGATCATCCGCTCAAAAAAGCAATGAATAAGTTGGAAGTCGCAGGGCGATTGATCCAATGGGCTATCAAGCTTAGTGAGTTTGATATTAGGTACCAACCAAGAAATGCTGTAAAGGCTTAAGCTCTAGCAAATTTCATCATGGAGTTCACTACAAGACATGAGGACTCAGACGATATGGAAGACATTAAAACATAGGTCGTCCATGTGGATGGATCGTCTACACTACATATGGGAGGAATAGGAGTTGTTTTGCAATCCCTAGAAGTAGATAAGTTGAAGCACAAGGTTTGTCTACAGTATAGGGCTAGAATTGGCTAAGTCCTTAGAGGTAGAATCAATACTTGTCCAGGGAGACTCACAATTGGTTATGGGTCAAGTGAATGAAACGTATGAAACTAAGGAAAAGCAGATGAAGAAGTATCTTAATAAGGTAACATGCCTTGTTAAGAGATTTAAAGAGGCTAGTTTCGTTCAAGTCCTAAGGGAAGAGAACATGGAAGCAGACGCCTTAGCAGAGGAAGCATCAGTAAGGGAATCGATGAATGAGTTTGATGAAGTTTAGTATATGCCAAGCGTAGATCTTCTAAAGGTACAATAGATAGAAGGTGAAGAAAATTGGATGACCCCAATAGTCTTCTATCTAAAAGACGGAAGGCTTCTAGAGGAAAAAGGTGAGGCTAGAAGGCTAAGGATCAAATCAGCCAGGTACGTCCTTATAAACGAGATGCTATATAAAAGAGGCTTCTCTCAGCCTTACCTAAGGTGTTTAGCTCCAGACGAAGCAAACTATGTATTGAGAGAAGTTCATGTAGGAGTGTGTGGCAACCATTCAAGAGCTAGATCACTTGTCCACAAGGTCGTTCGTGCAGGTTATTACTGGCCAACCATTCAAGCTGATGCTAAGGCATATGTCAAGGTGTGCGATCAATGTCAACTATTCAGTAACGTCCCTAGACAGCCATCAGAGTACTTTACCCCAATGCTGGCCCCATGGCCCTTTACATAGTGGGGATTGGATATTTTGGGTCCCTCTCCAATTGGAACCAGGCAGATGAAATTTTTGGTAGTAGGGATTGATTATTTCACTAAGTGGGTGGAAGCTGAACCCTTAGCAAAGATTACACAACAAAATCTCAAGAACTTCTTTTGGAAGAACATTGTATGCAAGTTTGGGGTACCTAGGGTACTAGTGTCTGACAATGGAAGACAATTTGATAACACACCTTTCAGGGATTTTTGCGAGCAATTTGGAATCAAGAATCATTATTCCCCACCCTCCCACCCACAAGCAAACGGACAAGCAGAAGTTGCAAACCGATCCTTGTTGAAGATCATCAAAACTCGGCTTGAGGGGGCAAAGGGAGTATGGTCAGACAAGTTGCCAGATGTTTTATGAGCTTATAGGATGACAATAAGGACCCCTACAAGGGAAACTCCTTTCAAACTAGCCTATGAGAGTGAAGCAGTCATACCTACAGATGGCCAACCACAAGGTGATGAAGTATTAGGACGAGGAAAATGAAGAACAACTTCGTATTAACCTCGATCTTATTGACAAGGTAAGGGTGGATGCAGAGCAAAGGACGGCAAGGTACAAAAATCTCATGGCCAAGCAATATGATGCCATGGTGAAACCCAGACGCTTCAACATTGGGGACCTCATCCTTAAAAGGGTGTCCTTGGAAACTAGAAACCCGGTTCATTGGAAATTATGGCCTAATTGAGAAGGACCTTATAGGGTTGTCAAGTGGAAAAGGTAGGGATCATACTACTTGGAAACCCTAGATGGACGGAAGCTAGAGCACCCTTGGAATGTTGAGCATCTAAAGAGATACTATCAATAAGGGGTCAGCCTGGACGAGCTTCAGCATGGACGAAGTTGAAGTTATGTGTTGTTTTTCTCATGTTTGCTTATGTTTATTACTACTGTGTGTTTTTAAGTATTTTAATTCCCTAAGAAGTGCATCAGTTTCTAGCTTTTGCATTGTCTATGGACCAATTTGTGATAGACGAAGTCACGTAAGTCTTTGTTTGTATAAGTATTTGTGATTCCCTAAGGCTCTGGCTTCTAAGCATGTGCCATGCTTATGGACGATGTGGATGTTATGTTTATATTATGTTCATACAGTTTGGATTTCTAATGTATATGATGTTTTGTGAATCTCTCATTTTCATGATTCCATCTAAACTAATCCACAAGAAGGCTAAAGGCCAAAGGCGAATAAAATCTCTGGACGCAGGGATGTAACATTTATAAGCTTTCCTTAAAATAAGGACAAAGCGAAGAAAAATAAACCTAAGGTATACTCGTCTAAGCATTTTACGAGGTAAAACCAACCTATACTCGTCTAACTAATGCACGAGGAAAGGTGTGCACACAAGAATATTTCAAGATCTATGAATAAATTTAACCAGCCAAGGTCCAATTTTTGGATGAGTAAACGCTGGAAATGTCTTACCCAAAGACAAATAAAGGGTCGTCCGGCCTATGGACGAAGGATAATGCAAGCTATAAGTTAAATTTATAGACGAATAAAGCTAGTAAGGCAAATACCATTCATAGGCGAGTTATAATTGTAGAATTTAAAGAATGGTAATTGTTGAACATGAGAAGATTATTTTAACATAAACGAGATTCATGAGTGGACAGACCACGCTTAACCATAGAAACAACATGGACAATGTAAACAAATAAAATTCGTTCATAAAGCATATAACATGTTCAACACCAAGTAAGAAATGAAAATAAAGGTAGATATTCATTCATAAAAACTAAAAGAAGGGTAGACGACCACCGTCAAAAAACCCTTGAGTTATGTAAAGCCAATAAGGGCAATTGTATATATAGCTCGTCCCTAAACTTGGACGAGAGAATTGTACTTGAATGAATTCTAAAAAAAGTAAAGCCCAAAACCACGGGCATTTCCAATAAGCTAAAATAATAAAATTTTTCTAAAACAAGATAAATTTACTAAGATAAACCACTAGGGGCATTGTTCCCAGACTTTAGGTCGTCCTCGCTGGCAATAGTGGCATCCTAGGTTACTTCATTAGTAGCATCGTCCACCACGTTAAGGTCCTCGGAACTCATCGGAAGCAAGGAACTTTCTTTGGCAAGAGGAATTTTGAAGGAATCAAAGCCTAGGTCAGGGTAAGCCTCCTTGGCATCAACACTGAAGTACTCGTAGCCAGCTGCATAATGACTGTCTAGACGATTCTTATACTCGTCTAACTTCTTGAAAGTTGCAATGGCTTCTTCACGAGCCTTCTCCAAAGATGAGTTGAATTTTGAAACTTTTCCCTCCAAGTGAGCAATACGGGTCTCTTTTTCAATGAAATCTGCTTTAAGTTCCTCAACCTCATCTTTCAGCTTCATCTCTATTCCTTGCAAACAACTAAGATCCTCAGTCAATCTGATCACTTCCCCCTTTTACTAAAGGACCTCATTGTTCAGCTCTTTGTTCTTTTCCTTGGCCATCTTGACTTCATCACATAACTCCTTAGCCTGGCTGGACGTCGTGTAAAACTTTGACATGGCCTACGAATGGACAAAGGAAAGTTAAAATTTTTATTTAAACTTGAAGAAAATAAAACAAAGGTGAATGAAAGTTATATACCTTAAAAGGTCATGAATGACAGAATGTTCAAAGTCCCTCATTGACATATTATAACATGAATTCACTTCATTGTCAGTGATGATTCATTTGAACGTCTTCCATGCATAACCCTTGTCCAACACCAGGTTAGGAGGATGCTTAGATGGCTCTGAGGTATGAGCCCTGCGAGGAGCTTTAGTTGGAAGGGGAAGATTGTCAGACTGGACAAGTGGAACGGTCTGGACGGGTGCCACGTTAACCATTGGGTTGTCCAAATCTACTGTCGGAGGAGTAAACTTTGGGACCTTAGGAAGAGGGGTCTTGCTAGGCTTCTGCTTTTTAAGACCTCGACGACTTGGAAGGTCACCAAGGTCCATTGAGCTGGATATCATCTTCCTTTTCCCCGTTTGGATGGCAGGTTTCTGGACGACTGAGGGGTAGTGTTGTCCTAAATTTGGACATCCTCGTCACCAATTGTTGCTGCCTTTTCTTTATTTTCCTTCATGGTAGCCATTCCTATGATGAAGAAAACAAAATTTAATTAAAAAAAAAATAGAAAGAGAAGAAAGATGGACGATATTTACTAAGTAGAATTGTCTCAAAAATGGAAAAACATTTTTAGGAATCATTTACTAAGGTGTGGTTTGGATTGGACTGAAAATGGCGTTTGAATTTTAAGTCTTTTTTTTTTTTTTTTTTTTTTTTTTGCTTCAGCCGCAGTTGTTGACCAAGTTAGCAGTGAACAATGCATCCATATATTGTTCACGGGTCACACAAATATCACTTTTCATCAACTTTTTCATTAAAAATGGGCCCCACAATACTATTCACATATTTAAAAATTATTTTGCTACAGTCTTTTCAATTTCCAGTTTTCAGTTTCAGCAAAATAAGTTATATCCAAACAGACCCTAAGTAAAGAATTGCACGTCACCGGCCAAATAATCCAATTTAAGTTTATTGTCTTAAATAGAAGTTGAGAATGGAAAGCTTATTCGTTTAAAAATGAGGTAAAATTGTCTTTAAGCAAATAAGCGAATAAAACACTTATCCAAAAAAAAAAAAAAAAGCAAATAAAACAAATTAATTTCTTAATGCACTCGTTATTATTTTACATATTAATTTACACAATTAACTAGAGAAGGTGAAACTTGAAAAGTTTTCTATATAACTAGAGAGCTGGGCTGTTATTTGCATTGTGAAAAACAGTTGTTGTCTACCGTTGTTGAGAGGAAATGGCTCTTCTACCATTGCTGCAACAATAATGGCTGGAGTTACACAAAACTCCTTTTCATGTCCTCTTATTTTTTGTCTTACTCCTCTCTTTTGTATACATTTTCAAGTATTTTAGAAGTGGCAAACCAAAATATCTTCCATCCCCACCAAAGCTGCCAATTATTGGCAACCTTCACCAACTAGGCACACTCCCACACCGTTCCCTTCATGCCCTATCTAAGAAGTATGGCCCTATAATGTTCTTAGACTTGGGCTGTGCTCCAACAGTTGTGGTGTCATCTGCAGATATGGCCGAAGAAATCATTAAGACAAATGATATTATTTTCTCAAACCAGCCGGAAACCATGGCTGCCAATTTCTTGTATTATGGATCCACAGATGTAGCATTCTCACAATATGGCGAGTATTGGAGACAAGCTATAAGAAAATTTGTGTCCTCAAACTTTTGAGCCTCAAAAGAGTGCAATCTTTCCAATACGTAAGGGAAAAAGAAGTTGAAGTATCAATCAAAAAGATACGTGACTCATGCTTAAAAGGGGCTTCTATCAACCTAAGTGAGATAATAATTGCAACCTTGAAAAATATAGTCACTCGATGTTTATTTGGACAAAAATTTGAAGACAATGGTAAGAGCAAGATTGGAGGGCTCCCAAGAAGGGTGATGGTGCTGCTTATAGCATTCAGTTTGGGAGATTTTTTCCCCTTCTTTGAGATGGATTGATGTTCTTACAGGATTTATACCAAGTTTAAAATCTAGTTTTGGAGAAACAGATGCTTTTCTTGATCAAGTGCTTTAACAACATATGATAATGAAAGTTGACGATGGTCTGCCTAATAAGAATGATTTTGTGGATAGTCTGCTCGAACTTCGAATGAGTGGCAAGCTTGACTTTGAGCTCACTCATAAAAATCTCATAGCACTCCTATTGGTCTCTCTCTCTCTCTCTCTCTCTCTATATATATATATATATATATAAATATAATATATTATGAGACACATGCTCACACACTATCTAAAGCACAAACAAAGAGAAACACAAGCAAATGCTCGAACACACATTTGAAGTCTTATTTTTGTCAAAAATATTTTAGGACATGTTTGTTGGTGGAATTAATTCTACTTCAATAGCTTTGGAATGGGTAATGCAGAGCTCATAAGAAGTCCTAGTCTAATGAAGAGAGCATAAGAAGAGATAAGAAGAGTAGTGGGTACAAAGTCTCATATAGAAGTTGAAGATATTAATCAGAGGAATTACTTGAAATGTATCATCAAAGAAAATATGAGACTACATCCACCACTTCCTCTGTTACCTCAAGAAACATCAGCATGTGTGAAATTCAGAGGTTATGATATTCCGCCCAAAACAAGAGTGTTAATCAATGTATTGACAATCCAAAGAGACCCTAAAATATGGGATAGGCCAGAAGAGTTTGTCCCAGATAGATTCCAAGACAATCGAGTTGATTTCAAAGGCTTAGACTTCGAATTAATCCCATTTTGAGGTGGGAGAAGGGGGTGCCCAGGAATGTCATTTGGTGTTGCTATTGCAGAATATGTTATTGCCAACATTTTATGCTGGTTTGATTGGAAGTTGCCTAGTGCTAATGCACAAGGGAAAGACTTGGACATGACTCAAGTTAATGCACTCACTGTGTTTAAGAAAATTCCTCTCGAGCTTGTTGCAATACCTTACTCTCCTTGATCAGTTGATTAAGAGATTCTTAGTTATGCTAATAATGTAATTTTCTTCATTTGCTTGTTTGGTTTTCAAATATGCACTTGCTTCTTATACACTTGTTGAAATCAATGTAAGGGGACTTCTACCTTAATAATAACAGAAATTTCCATGTTTCGAAAACTCTTTCATGCTATTTGATATTTTACCATTTAGTTTGTACTTATAAATTAAGCACATTGATATTTGACCCAATGATTTTCACAGATTTGTTTTGCCATTTAACACCAATTTACTAACATTTTCGTTACTTAATAGGTTTTTGAAACTATTAAAGAAACTAGCATTTCGAGTCTCTTAGCCTCTAGTTTACTGTAGAAACTCGAGCCTAAGAGACTCAAGTTCCATGTGTTGCAATGCTGACATGGAATTTTAATTCACATAGAACTCAAGTCTTAGAAGCTCGAGTTCCTTAAAGCAACCTCAAGTTTTATAGGCTCGAGTTCCTTAAAGCAACCTCAAGTTTATAAAACTTGAGTTTTTAATGCCAAAATTATTGTCGGGTAAATATCCTCATTGAGTTTAACTTGCTTTGATTCTGGTACAACATTTTATGGCGCCCATCTTTGTTAAAATGTAATTTGCAATTGGTAAGTTATCTAAGTATTAGAGCATCCACAACAGATGTGCCAAATGCCAAATATTTGGCACACCAAACACAAAAACGGAGCATTATTAGATGTTCTAAATCTCAAAAATTATGTCACATTGCAAAATTATGTCACATTGCAAAAATTATGAGACAGTACGAACAACAATTGCAAAATAAAATATTATTATTTTATTGCATTTTCTCTCTCCTCTTCCACAAATATCTCTCTCTGTCTACTCTATCTCATTTCTTCTCTCTCTGTCACTCTCTATCTCTTCCCTCTCCTTCTTGCTCAAGAAAGTTGCTCAAGATCACTCTCTAGTCCTTGCCGCAATCTCACCAGTCCTCGTCGTTGATCTCGCCGCCTCATTCTCCACAACTTGCCACCGATCTCGCTGCCTCATGCTCCAACCCTTGCCGCCAACATCCACAGCCCTCACTGTCGACCTTCAAATCTCTCTTAATTGGGTTGTGGGTGTGAGATTTTGGATGAGTTTCAATGTGGGTTTTGGGTCGGCGTTTTGGAACAGCATTGTGTGGGTTATGGGTGGAGGTTTTGGGTCGGTTGGGCTGGGGTTTTAGGCCCATCATTGGTTGAGTTTGGTTGGTTGGTTGAGTTTGGGTTGGCATTTTTTCATCTCTGGTTTGTTTGTTTGTTTGTTTTTTTTTTTTTTTTTTTTTTTTTTTTTTTTGTTGAGGTATTTGGATTTGGAATTTGTTGCTGTTGTTGCTGTTGATGTTGTTATTGATCAGCGTTGATGTTGTTGCTATTGTTGATGATAATGGGGAGGAGATAATATATTATTTTAATGTGTAATAAATATTATTTTAATATATAGAATTGAATGATAAAACATCTAATAAGTGAGATATTGTAAAATGATGTGGTAAAATAATAAAGTAGGTTTTTGGTGTGTCAAAATGGTATTTTTTATGGAACACCTACTACGGGTGCTCTTAAAGAAGAAGCAATTGCCAAACTAGATGTCAACAATCATTGAAGAATCAGGTGGCAGCAAAATGATGTTGAAGTAGCATGCAAGTTGACAACTCACATGGCCAGGAGTCATTCAAGGAGAAATGAAGCAAATTTCAATAGTATTCTTGAAGCTTGTAACCATCCTAACAAATCTGAGGAAATTTATCTGACATACATATACGATAAAGACAGCCTACTACTACTGTATTGGTCCATAGTTAATTTTTGCGCAAAGCTTCTTGTCTTAATGTATATTCCTTTCTAATTATCTTCCCCATTATTGGCAATAAGGATGCCTTCATATCCTCAAATATGAGTCTGTATCAATCATTCATTACTCCCTCCCTTTTTTCCCTTCAGTTTTGGTCAGTACATGTACATCTCCTATGGGGGTATGTATAGAATCCTTATAATGTAAATCAAAACAGAACTTGAATGCTCCAAACATTGCTTTACACTAAAACATAAGAGCTAAGCACGTTATGACAACCCAACCTTCCGATGATGAGAGGCTATATGAGACAAATAAAAATACATGACAAAGCAATATATGATCGCAGAGATAGATGAAAATATAAAATGCAAATTATTTGTATATCACTTGACCCTCAATTTTCAATAATGCCCCTTATCAATATGTGCTCTGCACCACCAAAATTCCTAAATGAACATAAGTTAAATTCCCTTTTGCTTCTCATTCCTACAATATAGTTATGAATCTATTGAAATGAAGTTATTCACTTTTATTGTTATTCATAGCAGATGAAATTATTATATACTCACAAAATCATTTGCTCCTTTAAGCTAATTATGAAGCAATATATCCTTCTTCTTTGTGTGCTTGAATTTGCTGCACCTGTAATCTAGAAACTCAAATCAAGATTGTGAGACGTACAACATGAATAAAGTTACTTTGTAGTTGCTCTAAGCCTCTAAATCTTAAATTTATCTTCTTAATCCCTCTCTCCTTTTTTGGGTGAATACCAATTTTCATCTGTTTCCTTCCCCTCATCTCTCAATTTGACAGCACAAGTCACGTAGAAGCCGAATTTAACTGGTAGAAGCCATCCTAACAAACTTTTGGGGAATTCATATCAACAAACAAGAAATTTATCCAAATAAAGAAGACCCACAAGGCCAAACTCAAATGGGTATGTAAAATATGACACAAACCCAAAAAGAAATTGACTTTTACACAGCTATTTCAAACACAGATAAAGACATAAATTTAGATTATGAGAATGAAAAAGATTATAAAAGACCGGCTTGAGCTTGGAAATCACTCTGACAGACTCTTATAAGCCCCAAAAAGCGTCCTTCTCTTCCTCCATTTGTGTCCACAAACCCAAAATCTTCATGATCCGACACTGCAAGCAAAGCAACCAACAAGGAAAAACTCATAAAATCCAAAAATTCAATCAAATAAGCAAAGAATATGAGAAAGAAATCAACTTTTTCCCTTAACAGACTCTCTGCTCCTTTCTCTCTCCCTCACCGCCTCTGTGTTGAAAAAAATTGTTCTGAGCAAAACGCACCGTTTAAAGATTTTCACCCAAACACATCATTCTGGCACAACACTTGACTTTTTTATATAGTTAATTAGTTGATTATTATTATTGTTATTTTTTTTTTTTATAGAAGTATAGATTATTATTATTATTATTAGACAAGAAGCTTTATATTTTATTTTTTAAAATTTCACTTTATTTACTAGATGATGAGGATATGATGTTAGGTCAGTACAATTTTTCTTGACAAATCAAGCCATAACAATCACGACCCATCACAACTTGAGTGTACCTGGCCAAGTATAAGGTCTCATTGGAAAAGAATGGATTTTCATTTTCCAACTACTGGCCGGAGTAGGGAATCATTTCCCAAGCAAACCAACAAGCTTCACTCGGCTTGGCATAGCAAAAGCTAGGGGCAATTGGAAGAGGAAAATCCCCATCGGTTTCAAACCAATAGGTTCAAAAGGCTTAATCCGGGCAAATCTAATTCAATTGGGCTTGATCGAGAATTACTACCCTTGGAACTTAAAAAATAAGTTGGACATACAATTGCACCTAGAAGGGTGTTTTTTTTTTTTTTTTTTTTTTTTGGAATATATAAATATATATTATTTTAAATTGTATATAAGCTAAATAAATTGAATAAATGTGAGATACCAATACCACGAGTTAGTTTTGTTTTTGACCAAGCTCATGTTATCGGGTGAGGTTGTGTTTGTTACCTCTCAAAATGCATGGTCTGACTGATGATATTTGACCCTATAAATTAAATTGAGAGTTGTATACTTGTAGATTTGGAATAACCATTTATATTAATTATTATAAAAAAAAAATACAAAATCCATATTGAAAAACACATTTTCATCAATTAAATAATACAATTTAAACATTTGATAGAAAAAATAATAATAATTACAAAGCTTGATTCCTAGATACAGTATAAAATTTACATAGCTTTTGATTTTATAGTTAAATTCCAAAAGATGAAAATTACAACATAAGACCTAGTTTAACAACCATTGATTTAAGTATCAAAGGCTAAATTGGTGAAGGTGTTAGATAATAGGCACCCACCTTGCCCAGTTCAATTGATCTTCTAGAGTATGGTGGCTCCCATCGTGTCATGCAATCCATTCATTTAAATATGTCAAAAAAGGCGTGTTCTTCAAATAAAAAACAATACATCTAGGGTTTTTTTTATTAAAAAAAAAAAAAAAAAATTGAGCATATAAACCACATGTGAAGATTTAAACGCTAAATCCAAAATCCATCATGTTTAACCCTAATTTAACCCATATCATTGAAGACAAACATGATTCGATTGATTAAAAGTAGTGATCAGAGATGAAACAACTAAAAGGTCGAGAAATACCACTTGCATGCACATGGCTTGATGATCGGTTTAGGTTTGGATGGATAATCCTAACTAGAAATTTTTGTGTTTAGAATAATTTGGGAAGATATTTTGGATGATTTAAGGCTTGGAGAGTAAAGAATTCAAGCAATTGAGGGTTCATTCCATGTGCTGAATAAAGGAATATTGCATGCTTTGAATTTTACACCCCTACTTTATTTACACCCCTACTTTATTTAAATACATATTTTCAGTTTTTAAACAACAATACATGTATTTTTACACGCTTTTTCACCCATATGTATTTCCAAAAAAAATGAAAACTTTTGTTTAAACACACATACCAAATGGACCCTGAGTTTTGGAAATAACTAGTCAAATCTTGATCGGATAAATTTTTACAATTAGAGAAATCGCAAAATGGTTATAAAATTCGCAGTCAAAGAGGCAAGTGTTGATGACAATTTGGGGGATTGAGTGCTGATTGGAACTTAGAGCCAGAGTTCCATATTGACCCTTAAACCTAGGGTACACATCTTGATTTTTTATTTATTTTTTTAAATTTTTAATGTGATTTTGACATTTTTCTGATCAATCAATTTTGAGTTCCTTCTGATTTTGGAACCTAAAACAATCAAAATGTCTACTTCCATCAATGTGAACGTATCAATTTTTGGGCGGTTGTTATTCTGACTAGTGATAAGGAACACAAATAACCCCAACACATACTTGTTTAATGTCTATTTAAGAATAACTTATTTAGTTTTTTATTGAAAATATTTTGTTAAAAGTGTGTTAAAGTATACTTTCAGTTTTTACTAATGTATACTCTTAGCAAAGAAACAATGAAAAAGAGATTTCATTTGTATCCCGGTAAGTTTTATCTTTCATATTACAATAAATAGGAATATGGTGGAATTGTGACAATTACACCCTAAGGAGACAGAAAATGAAAACGGTTTGATATGATTAGGAAAGATGTGGCAGAATCAATACAAACCAGTTGGTGCAACATGGAAATATCTTTGCTAGGGATGTGTGAAACAAAAAATTATTAGGTACTCCCAGAGTATCATAAATGCGTACTCTCCCCTCTTATTTAAATAGTGGGTATCATTTCCATCGAAGAAAAAAAAAATAGTGGATATCTGTAACGACCCAAGGAAAAGCTCTAGCCACATCTGCGCTATACCTCAAAAGAATTAGTCACAATTGAGGTTCCTTGTAGTTGTTAATAAAGCCCAATTCAACCCAGTAAATACCCGATGTGAGACTCATCACACACCCATACACATCACAAAATCAATCAATCAAATTGGGGTATCACAATCTCCCCCACTTAAATCCCTAAAGTCCACGTTAGGGCCCACTTTGTGGGGTAGTTTCTCCGAGCCCACACGAATTACCGGGCCGGCTCTGATACCATATGTAGCGACCCAAGGAAAAGCGCTAGCCACATCTGTGCTATACCTCAAAAGGACTAGTTACAATTGAGGCTCCTTATAGTTGTTAATAAAGCCCAATTCAACCCAGTAAATACCCAATGTGGGACTCATCACACACCCACACACATCACACAATCAATCAATCAAATTGGGGCATCACAAGCCTCACTTAAATTTAATTTTATTGCTTCTAAAGTGAAATTGATGAATTATTTAATTTATTTTGAAGGTGATATTATTTTATATTATGATATTTACAAAGAAAATAAATAAAAGATGTAACGTGAGAGTTATCTTTGTGGATTATTCATATTTAACTTTTAGTCTCCTTATCAATTAAGGAAAAGGATAAGAGACTAAAACCTATTTGGATTAGGAGTTTAAGTGTTATTGGAATTCTTTAGAGTTTTAGCCCATCTAAACAACCTTGATTTGAGTTTAATTGGGAATTAAAGTCTTGGAAGCCTATTTAAGTTTTAGTGGGTCTTAAACTTTAGCCCAAGTAGGAGTGTTATTTAAGAGTACTAATTGGAGTCGGATTGATCTTCCTAGACTGAATTGGAGTGTTATTTTAGAGGTTTATATACTGGGTCTTTTAAGTCAATCACGTGAAAGGTAGAGTGTTTAGCGTATAAAAGATTAAGAGAAGAGAATTAGGGTTTCTCAAAATTGAAGGGATAGAAGACCGTGGCACTGCTAGGGGCAGCCAGCGAATTCGCTATATTGAGGTAAACATCAATATATGCACGCCTTATTGATATCTTTGAACACATATTTGATTAAGGAACCTTCGTCTCTAGGCTGCTTGGAAATATTAGAATTATACTAACAGTTGCATAAGAATAGAAGTTATCATGGAAGTGTTATTATAGACATGCCTTATTTTATTTGATTTTGAAATTGATCCTCATATATGTACTTGGAGTAACATCACATCCTACACAGGTTAAGCACTAGTAGATGTTTTATTGCTGGGATTTACGCAGATTGGTAGTGGTGCTGACTTTATGAACCTGGTAATCTATAACATGGTTTCGAGTTCCAAAATTATTGTCAATGCATGATACAGGTTACTAGGTCCTAATCCTATGGGTAGAAATAACTTTGTAAACTTATAGCATCCTTTCTATGTCTTACGGGTGGGAATCTTATTGGATGCTATATATATATATATATATATATATATATATATATATGTAATTTGGGATAATATGATCTATAAGCATAAAATTATTTGGAAGTCAACTTGTACTGGGAGAATTAAATAATATAGAGATCTACATTTTCGGCTCATTAGAATTGTTTACTAGGTATTGATTTTAAGAGTGAAATTTATATTTTCATTGTTGCGTTAGTGTATCCATTCTTATTGAGTTGTCTTATCCTTATTTAGGTTTAGTTGACATTGATTCAGACTGTTGAGTTGAAGCCTGGTTTAGTAACTAGAGGTAAGTGGACTTCAGAACATGACGTCTCTCAAGGCATGTATATTTATATATATTTTTGGTAAAAATATATATATATATACATAATTGCAAAAGTGAAGTTTTCAAAAACTCATACCATTATCAATACTCTGTACACATACTTGAATTTTATTATTTCTTAAGTATTACCTTGAAACTGTGTATGTTATGAATGACTCAAAACTATATTTTTGAGAAAGTATTTGTCATATGATATATGATTGGTATTGACAATATTGTAATAATGTAAGAATGTTTTCAAATAGTCAGCTAGATAGTTTGCAACCTTTGCCAACATAGGGTTAAGTGTTGGTCTTCGGTTGATGTAGTGTTATTGTGGTGTGGTGTAGTGTTATCGTTTTCTCTTCGAAGCCAGTGTTATCGTTTGCTCTTTGGAGCCAGTGTTGCCTTTTTGAGGTTAGTGTTATTGTTCCCTATGGGAATCACCCACCGAATGTTTAGCAGCTTATGTCTTTGTCTAGCTAATGTTTAATATTTTCCATATCAAACTATTTTTTTATTGTTATTGGCAGTTACAAGTGGAAAAATTGTTTATTACTATATTTAATTATTTCTACCTATCTACTGTATTTTGGCCAATTAAAGTGGTTACTATTTTATTTACTGATTAAAATGTTATAGTAAATGTTTTCTTTCTAACAGTTTTATAGAATATATTATATTACCATTAAAGCTATATAGTAAATATTTTGTAAAGATTCTATTTTGTCAATGATACTATTATTTTTTTTGAAAGACATCCTCATGTTATATAGTCTCTTATTGGGCTTCTAGCTCACCCCCCTTTCTCCACCCTTTCAGATTAGAGCAATGCAATATCTTTTGGTGGTAGATCATTGGAGACATAGATTGAAGCCTTCTTTGGAGCTATGTTAGTTGATGGACTGTTTTAGTATATTTTTTTAGGATAGTGAGTTTGGCATTTGTGGAACTATTTGAGTTTGTATTTGGAGACTTTATTGTTAAAGTTTTATTTTTATGGATTTTATAAGAAAGACTTGATGGTTTGAAGTATATTTGTGGATATTTAATTACGCTCTGTTCCATTATATTAATGTTGATTTTTTTATAAGACACGTTGTGCATCTAAATCCTTGGTATGGGTTTGGGGTGTTACAGTATCATCATGAATTTAATTAGTGGGACCCACTATTCATGTGAGATGAGAGAGTACGCATTTATGGTACTCCGGGAGTACACAATAATTTTATGTGTGAAACCTAAAAAAACCATCCTAGAATGTGCTAGGGCCTCAGTTTTGTGGTAGAGATTGAAACAGTCCAAGGCTAGCAAAAGTCTAGTATTGACTAAAAATTGCAGCACATCATGTCAAAAGAAATCGTAACATGTATTGTATTACTGGAAAGAATGACTCACTCTGTCTTGCCCTTTCATTTCCAAGTTCCAGCTGAGCCAAAGGGGAATGAATATAATTCTAGCTGTCTAAATTGTCAATGCATGCACCAGGATAATGGCACCAGTTGAAAGAACCTGAACTCCATTTTTATTTAGAGGCTGTAGGATTAAACTCGTGCTTTCCCCTGGCGTTACAGCAGGAATAAATAAAAATGCATGGTAGGTAAAAGAACCTAGTTTTTTTAATAGAGAAAATTCAGAAATACAACTTTTCTTATAACATTTGCAACAATTTATTGAAGTAGTTAATGGTGAATAGTGAAAAAAATGATAGATCCATATAAAAGTGATTATTTACCACTCACACCACTTCAATAAATTATGACAAAAATTGTGTCAGTAAAATCACTGTTTTTTTAATGTATATTAGCATAGAAGAAAGTTCAATCTGTTTATTATGTAATCAATGCAACTAAACATCCATGTATATCTTTTACAACTTAGCTTATTTGAAATTCATAGCTGTGACTAGGTAATAAGTTGGATGACTAGAGTCACATGATTGAATTATATATAGATGATTATTTGAACCGCGGGTTTAGAGAAAACATTATCTTTAGTAAAATACGAGCAGTATACTACATAATATATATATATATATATATATGTAATTTTTTTTTAAAAAAAAATTTTATCATATAAGTCTCAACGTTTTCCTAAAAATAAAAAATAAAAAGACTCAACTACCCAAAAGAATGCATGTCTTTTTCAATATAAAAATATCATACAGGCATTAAATATTTTTGTATGATACTTATACAAAATTGCTACAATTTGAATGAATGGTAATACTCTTATCATAACTATATATTGGTTTGAATGAATGGTAATACTTTGTTCAAAATTCAACAAATCTTACTAATAATTTGGTTTACATTGTTATAAGCCCGAACTATATAACTCAAACTTAAGAAAATTATAGAATACTATTCTGGAAATATGATAAATGTGTATAATCTTCTCCCACATAAAGAGAGTGCCTCACCTTAAATTTAATTAGTAAGACTCACTTTGATGATATTTTAAATGTATGCCTTTAAGGCATTTGTTAATGTATCCTGTTATTAAAAAATTAGTTAGTGTTTATTTTTTCATAATAATTTCTTTTTTTAATTTTCTAAATCAATATCTTTAAAGTATTCATTAACTTTTTCCTTTTATAACTTCTCACAAACTTATTCCTATGAGCTTGACTGACTTCTAGTATTTCTTTTTATTAATTGATTTATTTTTTATTTTTGAGAAGAACTTACTTCTTTTTCTTTTTCTTTTTTTGAGCTGAGAAGAACTTACTTCCGGCACTTCGCTGCACCCAAGACGAAATGTTCAATGCATAATACTATAAATTCACTGGGCAGGTACAAGCGAGATGCTAAAAGGTGGGACGTGTGAAAATTAAAGGGTATGATTCTAAGAATCAAAATTAAGGGACTCCAGCTTAGAAAACAAAATCTAACATGACAAAGACTAGTATCTGAATCGTAATTATCTGTAATATAGTTTGTCAGAAAGTGAATTATATCAATTTTTATCGTAGGATCTATCTAAATCTCTTATGTATCTATTAGATGGTGATACTCTATGAAAGGTCTTTGCTTTCCAGTTGGAAGGATTCAAAAGTAGAAGGTTTCAGTGGTAACTCTCACTCATTACTCATGTCATGTGGGACCTCTAACTAATGACAATTATGAAATGGATAATTCTTTGCTTCATTTTTCCATGTCCATTCTGGTTCTGGAACAGCCATTGGGTAATGCTGAGAAGATTCTAATCAATAATTTTATGATTGTTGAGGATGTCGAGCACAGCGGATATGAAATCTAGGAAAACATTGCCTATCTTTTCCTTTCACACTGTTGCATTTCTACGGTCTTTTTGTTTTTTAAGCAAGTTCTAAAAAGATAAAGTTTCAGAATTTTCCTCATGTGGTAAATGACAAATTACACCTTAGATTTTTTTTTTATAATTAATTTCTTTTTTAAATTTTGTCATATTAGAACCGGACTTTATAAAAGATGACAATTTAAAAGCTTGGTTTCATAATGGTTAAAAACCACAGTCAAATGCAACGTATCTAGTAGGAATAAAATTTTGATTGACGCCTACAACACCAATGTGGCACAGTTTTGCTGTGGGCTTGTTGTCTTCTTTACATTAGAGAGGGGTAAGAAAGTAGAGAGCGGATAACAGAGTAATTATTTTTAAACTTTCTTCCTCATCTACCGGTAAGAGCAAATAACAATATGCCACTTAAAATTTGTTATGAAAGTGTTGTGAAAATATTCTGTACATAACTCTATAATTTAGAGAAGTGTTACGTTTACAGTATTTTTACAGCACTTTCACAAAAAAAATTTATTTTTATTTTTATTTTTAATATAAGATAGAAATTCTACTCTAACTTAATCTAAGTATATATATGTGTGAAACTCAATCCTAAATATTTGAACCCCGACCCTTATCTCCCACACCCGACAAGCAGAGTTTGGTGACAGGTTATTACTGGTTTTAATTTGAACTTTATCACTGATATTACTTTCTTGTCCACTAAAAATAGAAAATAATAATAAGCCATTTACTGTAAAAATATTATGTACATAGCATTTCTTTATAACTTAAAAGGATGAGAACTAGCACAAATTAATAATAAAGGGAGAAAGCATTCATTTAGTACAACTACTTTAGTATATTTTCTCCTTAAGTTATATGATACAATGGAGCAAATTTGTTTGACGCAAAAAATAAAAATAGTAAATGGCTCTTAGCAGAGGCGTCGATTGTGATGGAGGTGGAGGTGTTGATGATTTGAGCTTTTCATCTGATTATGATCTTCAAGCTGTAAATGGCTCCATAGGGAATGAAAATGGGGGGTTTTCAGCTCAAATTGGTAATAGTAATTGGGAAAGAGCAAACAAAGGAGTTGAGTCTGGAGAACGGATGGATTCGCAGGGTGGAGGCGAAGCTGATGCCTCTGGATGATGTATGCTCCTCCCCAATCCTTGTTTTAATGAATATTATAGTTTGGAACTGTAGGGGTGCTTTGAAGCCCTCCTTTCAAAATCATGTTAGAGAATTGGTGCAAAATCATGACCCTACAATTCTAGTGGTGATGGAGACTCGGGTTGGAGGGGAGAGAGCAAGGGCGACTACTGAAAATCTCGCTTTTGATGGAGCTGTTCACTCAGACACTATCGGGTACTCTGGTGGTTTGTGGGTTCTTTGGAAGTCAGATAAGGTAGAGGTCTCTTCCTTAGACAGCACAGAGTAGGAAATTCACATAACGGTGAAGGTATGTCCCTCAAATTTTAGTTGGTTATTTACTGCTGTGTATGCCAGTCCTAGAAGTGTTGAAAGGCACATATTATGGAATAATCTCATTAAAGTTGCAGATCTCCATAACATGCCGTGGGTGATAGCAGGGGATTTTAATGAACCTCTCATGGGGGATGATAAGTTTGGGGGGAGAGCTGTTAATGTTAGCCGGTCCTTGTTGTTTAAAGAATGTCTTGATTATTGTAATATGATTGATATTGGTTTCTCGGGTCCTCGTTACACTTGGTCAAACAGAAGGGAAGTCTAGGCTCTGATCCAGGAAAGAATTGACGGATTTTTTGTTAATCCCAGCTGGTGTGTTATGTATCTTGATGCCAAAGTAGTTCATCTCACAAGATGTCACACGGATCACTGTCCAGTGTTATTGGAGATGATACCGAGGGAAGCAAATAGAAGGGAAAGGGCGTTTATGTTCCAAACGTGTTGGCTGTCTGATATCACCTTCCTTAAGGTTGTCTCTCAGACTTGGAGTCATGTTCCTAGGCTTGGTGAGGCAATCGAAAAGTTTACGAAGGAAGCCAAGATTTGGAATAGAACTCAATTTGGAAATATTTTTGCCCGAAAAAAGAATATTATGGCCAGACTAAATGGGATTCAGCGGTCTATCTCTGTGAAGCCTTCCTCTTTTCTGTTAAATCTTGAAAATGAGTTGTTAAAGGAGCTGGATAGTGTGTTGGCTTAGGTAGAAGAGCTATGGGCTTTAAAATCCCGAGTGAATTGGATGATCCAGGGAGATAGGAACACCACTTTCTATCATGTGTCCACCTTGGTTAGAAGGAAAAGGAATAAAATTCTAGCTATCAAAAATACCAGTGGGATTGGTTGTCTGAGGAGAATGCTGTGAAAGAGTTCTTTTGGAAAGGCTATGCTGACATTTATACGACATCCCTTGTTTCTGCCTCAGCCTCATCCATCTCAAATTTCCAGTGGCAACCAAGGCTTTCAGAGGAAGAAAAACAAAGTGTGAGTGGGATGGTATCAGAAAAGGAGATTAAGGCAGCTATGTGGTCTTTAAAACCTTTCAAAGCCCCTGGCCCGGATGGGCTACATGCAGGGTTTTTCCAAAGATTTTGGCTTGTGGTGGGGAAATCAGTGATGGAGGAAATTAAGAGGGTTTTTGTGGAAAAAGAGTTCCGGAGTATTTAAACAAGACCCATATTGCCTTAATTCCAAAAGTCCAAGGCCTGGAGACGTTGAGAAATTATAGGCCCATCAGTTTGTGCAATTCGGTGTACAAGGTGTTGACCAAGATCATTGTGGCTTGGCTAAGACCTTACTTAGGGAAATTAATCTCCCCTTTTCAAACGGCTTTTGTACCAGGCAGGAAAGGTTCTGATAATGTGATCATAGCTCAAGAGATTATACACTTCATTAGTAAAAAGAAAAGGGGAGTTGGGTATATGGTGCTAAAAATAGATCTAGAGAAGGCGTATGATAAGATCGAATGGAGTTTCATGAGGGACATGCTCATTAGAGTCAATCTCCCAATGGATCTTCAGGACATTATTATGAGTTGTGTCTTCTCAGTCTCAACTTCAATCTTATTTAATGGAGAGGCTCTTGATCCGATTTACCCTTCCAGGGGATAAGGCAAGGGGATCCTTTGTCCCCGTATTTGTTTATTCTATGCATGGACTACCTTGGGCAGTTGATAGAAGGAAAATGCCATGCAAATCTCTGGCAGCCAGTTAAGGCGTCCCAAAGTGGCCCTTCCTTCTCCCATCTTCTCTTTGCTGATGACATTTTGTTGTTTGCCAAAGCAGATCACATTAATTGCTCTGCGATTAGGGACGTGCTTGATGAATTTTGTAATCTCTCCGGGAAATCTCTTAGTGAAACTAAGTCAAGAGTTTATTTTTCTCCAAATGTTGACAGAGACACTAGGGAGCCGTTGAGTGATATTCTTGGATTCGCGTCCACTCCATCTCTTGGTAAATATTTGGGGTTTCCTTTGAAGCACTCTGGTAGGTCAACTCAGGCTTATAATTTTATTCTTGATAGAGTTAAGAAAAAGTTGTCTGGTTGGAAAGCGAGCATGTTGTCTTTCGCTGGTCAAACAGTCCTCATTCAAGCCTCATCGGCTGCTATCCCTTCGTATGTGATGCAATGTTCTTATTTGCCTGGAAAAATATTGGATGGGATAGATAGGGTCAATCGAAACTTCCTTTGGGGATCATCGGAGGAGAAAAAGAAAATGCATTGGATTGGTTGGCAAAAGGTTACCAAACCAAAGGAGGAAGGGGGTCTTAGGCTACAATCTGCCAAAGGAAGAAATCTTGCTCTCCTTGTGAAACTTAATTGGAGATTTCATACTGAAGGAGAAGCTTTGTGGGCTCAAGTTTTAAGTAGAAAATACTGTTCTGGTAGAAGAATGCGTGCTGCTAATCCCCATAAGCTTCCCTGTTCTTCTATTTGGGCAGCCATGAAAAAGGGGATGGATATTTTCAATAAGGGGAGTAGATGGTTGGTAGGCAGAGATAGTAATTTGAATGTGTGGCATAGCAATTGGTTGAGTAAGGGTACTCTCTGAAGTTATATTCAGGGGCCACTTCCTCGGGAAGTTAACCAGTTGGTAGTTAAAGATTTCTTACGAGATACGGGTTGGGATTGGAATAGGCTATCTTTTGAGCTGCTAGCGGATGTTAAGATGATGATTCAAGCCACTCCATTTGCGATGACAAGTAGGGGAAGGGATAAACTTGCATGGGCTGATTCTCCTTAAGGTAATTTTAACTTGAAAAGTGCCTATAGTATTGCAATGGGGCATAGGGAGTGTGGGGTTTTCAGTGCTGGTTGGATCTGGAAAGCAAATACCCTCCCTAGAATTAAAACCTTTTTGTGGATGTGTGCCCATAATAGTATTGGCGTTAGGAGTTGTCTTATGAAGAGAGGGGTCTGTGTAGATGAATTGTGCCCCATTTGTCAAGAAGCTCTGGAATCAGTTCTTCATGCCCTTCGTGACTGTGCTTGGGTTAAGCTGGTGTGGGCTAGGCTGGGTATTACTGAAGCAAATCGGGTTTTTTGGGATAGTGGGCTGCTGGACTGGCTGCATTGGAATGGAAATCATATGGACACGGGGGATGTTACGAGTGTATCCATGAGGTTGCCGTGGAAAATTAGGTTCCCTTTTGCTGTTTGGAACATCTGGAAAACCATAAATGATTTTGTTTTTCAAAGGAAGAGGCTGAACCCGCAATTAGATTTGCTTATTATTTACCAAGTCATTGAATTCTTGCACTGCATTGCCTCTCCTAGAGTACCGATCCAAAAAACTGTTCAGAGAATTCGTTGGGAAAAGCCTCCGGCTGGGTGGATGAAGCTTAATACCGACTACTCAGTGTGTGGCAATCCAAGTGTGGTTGGATGTGGGGGAGTGATAAGGAATGACCGTGGGCTTTGGATTGGGGGTTTCTCCAGATGTATAGAAGTCACAAACAGCTTCATAGCTGAATTATGGGGTCTAAGGGAGGGCCTTATGTTATGCTGTAATCTCAACATAGTCTCTGTCATCGTTGAACTGGATGCAAGGTCTATTGTGGATGCTATTAGTAATGATCAATATGTAAACAATGTAATATCCCCTATTTTGGACAACTGCAGATGGTTGATCTCTCGTTTTCACCGGATTCTTTTCAAGCACTGCTACCGGGAAGCAAACCGGTGTGCAGACAGTTTAGCTAGGATGAGCATCAGCCAAGAAGCTGAATTTGTTTCCTATGAGAGCCCGCCTGTGAGCACTCTTAAGGTCTATGAGGATGATTGTAACGGGTTTTACCTGTCTAGGCTGTGTCCTGTTTCTTCTGTGCTTTCTTAGTTTTAATGAAATCGCCTTTTACCAAAAAATTTAAAAAAAAAAAAAATATGGAGCAAGTTGTTGTGTTGGGACCACCAGTATCTAACGTGAAGGCTGAAGTTATTGAGTTTGTTAACGTTAGTTTGTTATTTGGCTGATTCTAGCAGAGAGTCTTAGGAGTTCTTTTGCGTAATTTTTATTTGTAAATGTTTCCAATCACATTTATTGTGACATTAGTTTGTAGCAAAACTTGTAGTGATTTTAACATTTTTTTTTTCTTTTGGTTTTTTTTTTTTTTTTTTTTTTTTTTTTTTTTTTTTTTTTTTTTGGGTTGTAAATCCCCCAAATTGAATAAAATCAACAACATTATCATCCAAAAATTATCTCTTGAGGAGGCCCGAATTAACTCCAACTAATCCAGAAATTATCATTTTTTTCTCTGTTTTAATTTCCTCAGATAAGCCACCATAGGTCACGAGATAAAGAACAGTGCGTAACCATTAGATCTATCAAATTCTTGAAGAAAATTTCCCATGAGCATTTTTTTTTTAAATAGATAAAGAACAGAACGTAACCATTAGTTTGTTATTACTAGTGTTTTTCAAATAATGAGGATGTGGATAGTAAGCATTTTGCAAGTAGCGACTAGAGGAGAAATTATTCAGTAAACTGCAATTATGCGAAAGCTTAAACAAACTTTAATTTATTTTACTTTTAAATGTTTTCAACTTTATTTATCTTGTTAAATTCAGAGGTATTGGACAGTACTGCAACTATTAAAGTAATAAGCTGTTGAAAACAGAGTAATTTTCTGTTCGAGCGTTGAATTAAAAAACTTCTCTTTTCTGTGACTTTCATTTAGTTCAGTGATCAAATAAGAGATTTGAGGTTCAACTTTCGTATAAACTCTCACTAAAAACTAACCGATATCTTGACATGGTGATAAAGAGCAATTAAATAGGATAATATAGGTTAAAATTCTATTCTATCAGTAAAAACTTGTCATTTTCAAAAGCTGATCCCCTGTCATTAAATGACAGAGTTTATAAATACTGTAACAAGCTACTGAGTTTTACTGCGCAGACAAAATATGAAAAATATCGCCAAGTGGAGGAACCTCAGAACCATTTGAAGGTCAAAAGTCAAGCAGATATTCCTTTCCACTAAAACTTGCCCATTCAAATCTCTATAGATTCTCAACAGAACATAAAAACCTCTATCTGCATCATGTATTTTAGGTTGGTCGGCTGATAAAAGAGTAATTATGACGTGTAAAAGCAAGGATTTCAAATCCTATAGAATCTATTAAAAAAAAAAAAAAAAAATTCTTTACACACACCGCCCTTTTTATCCTTCCATTTACTGCTCTCTACATTTGTTCTTAAAAACTCAGAAAAGCTAAAGATTCCAACAACTACTTGAGAGCCAGAGAGAGAGAGTTATACCAGAATTGTTCTTACACAGTACACACAATTCTATTTTAAGACTGGGTCGGTAGAGAAAAACTAGGGACGTATAGAAGGTGATGGAGCTGAACCAAAGTGAGGGGATAGTCAAAGCAAAGAGGCCCATGACAAAGCCGGAGAAGGTGGTGGAGATGAACTCAGATGATCAGAAAGCGATTCGAGACAAGACAGGGTCAAGGTTCACACCAAAGAATGGGAGTACTGTAATTCCAGCAAAGAGGAGGTTAGTTAAAACAATGATGCTTGATTCGATTGTCAAATCTATTGCCTCTCTTCTCCGTTCTCTTTGTTCCTCTGCCTCTGAAGTCCCCAAGGCCGCCCTATCTGAAAAGTCCAGCAGCAGCTCAAAGTTGGTGCCACTTCCACCTCCCAATTCATCAAATAGCAAGTTACAAGAGTAACATATTTCCAAATATAATGTTGCACTGGTCTTCTGGAACGATTTCAAGCCTCCGTTTGATCATTTCTTTGTCTTCCGCTCCTTCTTTTGGTGGTAATTAAACGATGTCATGTACAGTGCATTTCAAACATTTAGTATTATAATATTTATTAACTTCAATTATATTACATGTCATTAAAAAGAAATAATAATTAAGAATATGATAATACTTGACAGTATTGAAAATTACACTTTTAATGTTTGAGGTAATTTTCTTTTATCTTTTATGTTCCTATTCACAAAGACATAGTTGTTTGTAGACCAAGGTCTCCCTGGAATTTGTTTTAAAAAATTCTTGGTATATATATATTTGAAAGTAAATACAAAAAGTTAATATTTGGTACCCCAAATTGAGTCTAAAAAAGAAAGAGTGATGCTAAGAATAATATGAAATTTACTCTATAAAAATAAAATTTAAATATTAATTTTTTGTGGTGGTTAAAAGTAAAAGTCTACCAATTATATTCATTATTACATTAGTTAATAAGTTTTATCTTGTAAAATTTAAATGGTCATCACTTGACCTATATGTGGTTTGTATTAAAGTTGTGGCCTATATATGGATTCGATTGAAAAATAACCCTTTCAAATTAAAGGTTGACCAAAATTATATAGGGGGAGGAGTCACTTAACCTACATATGTTTGGTATTATAATTATAGTTTGCTTAATTGATGTTTGAGACCTAAATTTAAGTTAAAAGTTTAGGAATTTCAATTTTGTGTGATGTCTTGGTTCCACCTTAACGATTGTTTGATTACTTCTTATTTTTTGTCATCCTGTTTTTATTTTATTTTATTTTTTTTTTTAAGAAAACTAGTCAACACTAATTAGTTTTTCTAGTAAGAATAATATTGGACATACAATAATGTTAAATATGAGTTACAACTTTCTAGTTGATATTCTCTCAATTTATATATATATATATATATATATATATTCTGATTGATACTATTTTCTTTATAAAATAGTTGTACTACACTCAATAAATAAGTATTTTAAGTCAAGAATAGTGTCAAAAGTCAAACTAGGCTTCAAAATAACATTTTCTAGTGGATTCTTTGATATATTTTATACATTGAAAGGAAAAGTGTTATGATATTAATTATGCAATTAAACTTAGTGGATTCTTTGATAATTGTTGTGATTTTAAAGACTAATTGATTAGAAATGTAATAAGTAACCATTATTTTATAAATTTTCTTTTATTTATATTTTGTTAATATTGTATAGATGTTAGTTTTATTTTTTCATATATTAATTTAATATCGTTAAAATTTTTGATGCTTTGGCCCCCCAGAAGAAACTTGGCTCTGTTCCTACCTCTCCAAAAATAATTTACAATTTTTGTTGAGAAGAATAATTTACATTGACATTATCGACCTTACAAGACAAAATCCAACTAGAATTTGTTGTGATAGTCAAAGGTGGTCCAGTGGTAAACTACGCGTGAATTTGTTGCCAGATCACATAATCTTATGTGAATCTTTTAGATAGTGATACCAAAGTGGACAACAATATCCAGTGCTTCAAATCATGGATAGTAGAACCCCTGACTTAGTTCCTTCACAGCTATTTTACTACTTTATTATGTTTTTTTTTAAAAATAATTCTTCTGATGTATTACAAGATCACAAATAAAATTTTATCTCTGTCCATGATATAACGTAGATTCTATATTTGACAATTTTACATTGACTAGAAGCCACGCTCATGAGAAATGCTGGCAAATAATGAAATAGTCTGCCCACTCTTCTATTGAGTATTGAGTTCAATATCGATCCCTTACTCTTTAACGTTAGTTTCCATGTGTCTTTGACATAGGAGGTCTTATGAGCAAGTAATTAATTATCGTTATGGAAAAAAAATAACCAATAGGGTTGTTGAGGATAGGCATAGAATCAGAAAGTGAGGGCAGGGACATTGATGTTTATGTACGTGCGCTGTCAATTGTTGTGTCTTTTATCTAAACAAAAAACAAAAAACAAAAATTGTGCTGTGCCTTTTGCCCTACGAATCCAGGTATGTGAGTATGTCATGCTATATTGCTTTTCATATTTTGTACATCACATTCAACTAGTTGCGCACATGACAACCTACCACTAGCCATATAATCATAAAATCGACCATTGTTGTCTTTTGTACGAGGAATACTACAAATAAAGGATTGATTGGATTCGCTATTTTTATAACTCATAACTTTGTTTTCATAACTTATAACTCAAAAATGGTAGGATCCATGGCTGAGAACTCCGTTTGAATTTTGTTTCCATCACTCAATTCTCTGATTTTTTAGTGACGAGTTATAGAAACTAAAATCATATTTTAGGTTTTTTCAGTTTTTATAACTCTGTTTTCAATGGCATTTCCGTAATTAAACTCACAACTCTCTCACTGTTCAGCCGCAATGTTTAACTTTTGGGTTTTTTTTTGAATTTTTTTTTTCTTTTGAAACAAAGCCCAACCGCATATCTTGACTTTTTAGTTTTTTTTTTTTTTGAAACCAAAAGTAACGACAGAATTGAGTGATGAGTGCCAAACAGGTGGGATTGGAGAAATTGGGGTATTTTAAGTGATGAATGATGAGTGATGAGTGATGAAAATTGAGTGAGGAGTGAGGAGTGATGAGTGATGAGTGATGAGTGATGACAAAAAAAAAAAAAATCTAAATAGCCCCTAAGTAACCCAATCCAACTCAACCCACTTGGTTGAGTCGAATTTTAGGAGTTGGTAGGCTGAGTTGGGTTGTGAATTTTTTTTTTTTTAATTTACAGTAGATCGGGTTGGGTTCAAATCATAAAATTTACAAATCTACCTAACTGAACCAACCCACCTATATTTAATATATATTTAAAAATATATTATACATTTTTTTTAATTTACTTTTTCACCCATTTTTGTAAATAAAACTCAAACTCTAAGTTCTTGGCATATAGTTTGTGTTGGTTTGGTATTATACTTAGAATTATTTGGTTATAAATTTTCTCTTAGCGATGGTGTTGTTCTAATGCTCGATTTAATAATAATAATTGTAATTAAAAAAAAGTCCAACCCATAGATTCAACTAGATCCACAGGGGTTGAGTTGGGTTTTTCTTTTTTTTTAACCCACCGTGGTAGGTTAGATTGAAAACCCTTAAGCTCGACCCAACTCAATTCATGGACACTCTTACCTATAAGAAGGCAATTTTAAGTATTAAATAAAAAAATCACGAATTAGAGTACCTAATTGGTTGAATTGATTAAAGAGCACTCATTATGGGACAAATATTCGTATATTTTTTAATAAATAAAATCTATAGGTTACAAATTTGTCAAGAAACTTGGCTCATTTCGCTTATTCAGGCGGATCAGTCTCGACCATTTTTCAGTCTGGTTTGTTTAAAACCACTGGGAGTCGTGACGACAGGATTAAAAAAATGATTTCGGCTGCAAGTTCTTTTCGTTGTGTAGCAAACATGTTCTATAAAGTTAGAAATTGTGAGTGTGGGACAGAGATTGTTCCCACCACACGGGGTGTATTTTTCTTTGACGGGATTTAGCAGACACAAGATTGAAGTCCAAAGTAACGGCAGGCAATGAAAGTTATTTCATGATCATTCAAACGATGATGTACACAAAATCTTCGACGGTCAAATGTTGCGCTCGCATTCAAGTGGTGACGTTTTAGAGGCAGTGATGCTAGTGATACTATATATATATATATATATTTATTGAACAAATCATATTACAAATTGATGTATCACTGATTGCAAAAAGAAGAAAAATACTAAAAGTATTACAAGTTTTATCATATATAGCTACAAATTGATGTGTTATTGAATGTGATTGGTGTGAGCTCAATAAAATAATGAGTGTTTGAATTATTTCTTATAATTGATGACATATTAGTTTGTAGAGTTTAAATCCAATAAGAATGTGGTACATAATCCATAGTTTACACCCTCAACCTGCAAGAGGCATCACCAAAATCTATTGGAGACGTTGCTTTGTGTTTGATGGTTCTCAAGCCCTTGTTTTTCTCCATTTTTGTTCTTGGATTCTCTTCAATCTTCCACTATGCAAGCTCTCAAGCAAACCCAAGTGTTGACGACGCAAAGCCAAGTGCTAGTGACCCAAAAAAGAAAAGTTCTTTTCCATACTTCGACGGATTTTGGTGGCATCTCCAACGGGCTGAGGTTTGGTGGTTCTATGGTTATAAGGGTAGCATGATGGGATTAGTGCCGGCTGAACAACGGAGCAAGAGAGGACAACGGAGCAAGAGAGGCGATCGCCTAAGGCCCCAAGTAAAAAAAAGGCTCCCAAATTTTAACCAATATGATTATTTATAATCAATAAACAAAATAAAATTTTTTTTTACCAGATGAAAAACAAATAAAAAATAGAGAAAAATGCAATGTCCACAATATTTTTTACAACATTTTTACAATTATGCTAAGTAACAGGTTATTACAACCTGTTATTGATGGCAAAAAAATAATTATAGTGATATTTTCAAAGAAAAAAAAAACAACCTAGGATTTGTTGTAAAAAAATATTTTAAATGTTGTACTTCTAAAAAAAATAAGAATAATAATAAGAATTTAATTAGCAAACTTTTACTAGTTCTCGTTTAAGTCCACCACTAACACCACTCTTTTACTTATTATTATCAATCTATCATATCAATAAGTATGAAAAATTTTGTCAAATTTTTTCTGTTTATAAAATTTCTAAAAAAAATAAAAATTCTACATAGTTTATGTTAATTAGTAGTAATTTTGCATCTAAAATAAGATAATCAATCTTCGCCTTAGGCCCCCAAATACATCAAGCCGTCCCTGGATGAGATTTTAATTTTGGTTTACCGGTTCCTTCGTTCAGATTGGAGTGAATGATTGTGCATGGCAAATCCTATTTTTACATTCGTGAAAAGCTTTTTTTTTATAGGAAGAACATTTGTGAAAAGCTGATGTAGCATATTGCTATTGGTGGGCGTAAACCATAGTAGAATTGTAGCATCCCTGCTAGCCTCAATTAGCCTATATTGCCGGCAGGGGAAACCTCCTAAGCATTTGAAGGTAAAAAGTCAAGCTGTGATTATTAACTATTAAGGTAGGCATTCCGGCTAAATCTTGCCTCACTGTATATTTAATTGCCTCAATACAGTAGCACAAAGATCCAAAAATCGAAAAAATTTCCTCTGGCCCACCTAGGCCCGATCAACATTATAATCTTGATACTGGCTGTTGACTCTGCTCCCAAGCTCTTGAATCTCTGCACATAGCCACGTATTACTCTATTTTCCATCCCTTTTCTAGTCCCTAACGAATTAAAGACAGTAATCTTATATTGTTACGGTGTGATTCTCTGAATCAAAGATTTTAAATATGACAAAAATGTTTAAAATATGTGGTTAGACGATTAAATTTATCGTTTTCTATTAGTTTAAAATTTTAAGAGAATCAATAATTTAATAGAAAAATTGTTTACATGGTCTATGATTTGTAACTAAAAATGTGATTTAAAATCACGTTTTCAAGTTATAAAAACATAGTAGGTGTAAAACAAATTTTGTTTTTAATTATATATCACAATAAAACATACAATGTAAAACAAAAATCAGCAAGTAGGAATTTAACATTATAATATAATCTGCCATTATCCAAAGGTAAAAAGTCAAGCTACGAATATTAAGGCAGATATTCCATAGACATCGAATAAATCGTAAAAATTTAGTTTGGCCCACCTATCCACATTAAAATCTTGATACTGTCTGCTTGCTTCCAAGCTAATTTGAATTCTGCACATATCACCCTCTTTTTCCTTCCATTTATAGGTCTCCAATATTCATTCTCAAAACTTCAGAAAAGCTACAGATTCTAATGACTGGAACATAAAAGTGCAGCAGTTGAGTGTAAGAGAAGGATAGAGGAAAAGAGGGAAAGAGTTTACACACTATTCCTTTTAGGACTCTTTTAAGAAGAAGGTTACTTATGGAGCTAAACCAAAGTGAAGGAATAGTCAGGGCCAAGAGGCTCATGACAAAGCCAGAGAAGGTGTTGGAGATGAACTCAAATGATCAGAATGGGATGAGTAGAGCCAAGACAAAGCAATGGTTCACACCAAAGAATGGGAGTACTGTAATTCCAGCAAAGAGGAGGTTAGTTAAAACAACGACGCTTGATTGGATTGTCCAATCTATTGCCTCTCTTCTTCATTCTCTTTGTTCCTCTGCCTCTGAAGCCCCCAAGGCCTTATCTAAAAATTTCAGTACCAACTTAAAGTTGGTGCCTTTTCCACCACCCAATTCAACAAATGGAAAGAAGAAAGAATAACACATTACAATACCCATTGCATGGCAATGCATCAATAGATTTTGATGGGAAACTAAGGAATTGAACCATCTCTAACTCGTCCATCAGAGTCGTCCAAAAGGAAAAGGCCAACCATTCAAGAAGATCGTCCATAAGCAGAAGGTTGTCTGTGGACGTAAGGGCCGTCCATGAGGAAAGCGCTTGGACGATCTTCCAACACTTGGGAAATTTCCAGTAATAGATTTACCTACACAAGTTTAAGATTCGGACCGTGTGGAACCTAGAAACGCGAACAAGGTCCTTATTTATCGCCATAACTTCCTAATAAGTGCTTAACTTCCAATGGTAGTTATATAAGATAAGATTGAAAACCCTAATTTCTATAGCTGTTGTGGAAGTTATGTCTGAACTTACTAATTTCCACAAATATTGGGGAAGTTACTAAACAAGTAACCGCTCCTAGGCTTTCTATATAAGGATTCATTCACATCAAATCAAAATAAGTTTCCACTATCCCTAAAAGTTGGAATTCCTGAGTTCTAGAAAAAACTAACTTAAGCAACGAAGGGTTCTTGGCCGATTCACCCCGGTCACCTTTGATTTGGTGTTTTTCTTTTCAGGTTTTTCAAGTCATCATTAGTCTATTGAAGCCCGAAGCATTCAACCCACTGATTTTCTGTGCATCATTAGTTGGTGCCGTCTGTGGGAAAGATTAAGTTTGCATATTGCAAATTATCTCTCTTTGACAAAGGGCTGCATGGTTCAGACAAGATCAATAGCCACTAGTCCAGGCCATCAGGAGAATGGGAACACTTCTAGTCGTCCTAATCGTGATCGCCAGTCAACACCTGTCATGCAACCGCCTTCCATACAACAAGTGCAGTCCATGGCAGTCGCCGTGGTAGAATTAACCCATCAGAACCAAGAGTTGACCAGGTAAATTACTCTAAGGAGATAGCATAATGAGAGATATGTCGAAGGACAAGCCTAGAATCAAGAAGTCAAAGAAGGAGAAAATGCTAAGCATGAGAACCAGTCAAGGGGTACCACTTCACGAAGAGTGCCACACTTGGAGAAGGAGATGGATCAAATGAGAAAGCCCATGTATGAGATGAGGGAAAACATTAGAAGGACGAATCCCATAGATGATTTGATTCATCGAACTAATTCCCCTTTTGTGGCTTCCATCAACAGTCATCCCCTGCCTTCCAAGTTCAAGATACCTTCCCTAGACTCATATGATGGAACGCGCAACTCGTGTGATCATATCACAACCTTTAAGACTACGATGCTCCTTCAAGGGGTTCCAGACGAAATTATGTATAGGACCTTCCTTACCACCCTTAAAGGACTAGCACAAGTATGGTTTAGCAAGATACCTCCAAACACTGTGAGTTCTTTCGAAGAATTAAGTAAGTTGTTTGTCAATAATTTCATTGGAGGACAAAGGCATAAGCGCTCCTTGTCCAACCTGTTAACCATAGAGCAAGGGAAAAATGAAAGCTTGCGATCCTCGATTACTCGCTTCAACAGGGAAGCCCTTACGGTGGACGAGATGGACGACAAGCTGTTATTGGCAGCCTTGCATAATAGGGTTAATTCTGATTTATTCATCCATAAGCTCTATGAGCAAGAGCCTCAAACCATGGCTAAACTCGTCCATTCATCCCAAAGCTTTATGAATGCAGAAGATGCAATCTTTGCTGAGAAAAGGAAGAAAGCCAAGTGAATGGAAGCAGATCTCCCATGCTATCTTGAATAGGGTCCTCGTCCAAAAAAGGCCCAAATAGGAGAAAAGAAGGATCGAGACAACAGGAAGGCAGGTTCGTCTTCAGGAAGGAGTCAGCACTACACACCCTTGAATGCTCCATTTGATCAAGTACTTATGTAAATCAAGGATGACCCTTCCTTAAAGTGGCCAGAGAAGATGAGGGGAAATCCAAATAAGTGCAATAAAAACAAATATTGTCGCTTTCATAGAGCTCATGGGCATGACCCGGACGAGTGCTATGACTTGAAACAATAGATAGATAATCTTATCAGACAGAGAAAGTTAAGGCATTTCGTTGGATGAGATCATAAAGACGAGAAGTTTAAAGGAAAGGTAGAAGAGCCATCACGGCCCCTACTTGGAGAAATAAGGGTTATCATTAGAGGAACTTCAACGGGACAGTCTTCTAATTCAAAGAAGATGTACCTCAAGGTGGTATAAAACGTCCAACTCTCTGGACGATTACCAAGGACCAGAGGGCCAGATGAGCTAGCCATCACATTCACAAATGAGGATGCTGAAAGAATCCATCACCCACATGACAATGCAATCGACATCACTTTAATCATCATAGATTATACAACTAGAAGGGTGTTGGTGGATAATGGAAGTTTGGTAGACATTTTGTATTACCCCACCTTCCAACAAATGAGGCTCGGATGAGATCAACTTCATCTAGTATGTTCGCCCTTGGTGGGATTTGGAGGAATGAAAGTACAACCTGTAGGCACCATTACATTATCTGTAGAGGTGGGATCATATCCACAGTAAATAACCAAGGAAGTGAATTTCCTCATGGTGGATTGTTCGTCTTCTTATAACACCATCATTGGAAGGCCAACTTTGAATAGTTAGAAGGCGGTAACATTTACTTACCACTTATTAGTCAAATTCCCTACAAAGTACAGGATAGGACAAGTGCAAGGAGATTAGTTAGCAGCAAGAGAGTGTTATTTAGTCATGTTGGCTATGGATGAGCACACGCAGACGATGAGCATTGAAGAGAGAAAAGTTGTTGCAGAGCCCATCAAAGTACTGAAAGATATTTCTCTGGAAGAGGGTAATCTCGAGAAATTTACCAAGATTGGAACAAGTATGGAGGAGAAGACAAAGAAAGACCTCGTCCTATTCTTAAGGAAGAGTATCAATGTTTTTGCATGGAGTCACAAAGACATGCCGAGGATTGACCCAAGTGTTATCACTCATCAGCTGAACATGTATCCATTTTCCAAGCCTGTTCGTCAGAAAAAAAAAGGGTCTTTGCTCCTAAGTGAGACAATGCTATCAAGGAAGTCTATTACCCGAATTGGTTAGCTAATGTGGTGATGCTTAAGAAGGCAAATGGCAAGTGGAGGATGTTCGTAGACTTCACTGATTTAAATAAAGCTTGCCCTAAGGATAGTTATCCTTTGCCACGCATTGATCAGTTGGTGGACTCGACAGTAGGTCATCAGCTGCTAAGTTTCATGGATGCCTTCTCAGGGTATAATCAAATAAAGATGGAGGAGGCAGATCAAGAGAAGACATCCTTCATTACCAGTCAAGGTTTATTTTTTTATAAGGTGATACCTTTTGGTTTGAAGAATGTGGGGGCAACTTATCAGAGGTTAGTTAATCACATGTTCTGTTCACAAATAGGACGGAACGTAGAGGTATATGTGGACGACATGCTGGTGAAGAGCTTGTACGAGGAGAAACATCTAGATGACCTACAGGAAACCTTTGAGACACTTAAATGATACAAAATGAAGCTGAATCCAAGTAAATGTGCATCCAGGGTTTCGTTTGGGAAGTTTTTAGGATTTATGGTTTCACAAAGGGGAATTGAAGTTAATCCAAATAAGATCCAAGCCATATTGAGCATGGAACCACCAAAGAATATTAAGGAAGTCCAGTCCCTCACTGGACGAGTTGAGCCCTAAACAGGTTTGTTTCAAAAGCTACAGATAAATGTGATAGGCCACAAACTAAATGATTCCTTGTGATAGAAATTAATTAATTAATTAGCCAAGTTATTAATTAATCAATTTATCATGCAAACGCGTGGTAGCACAAAAAAATCACCAATAAACTAAATATGTAGCGGAAAATAAATAACATGGTGATTTGTTTACGAATGGGGAAAACCTAACGGCAAAAAACCCACTGGGTGATTTTCAGGTTACCACTCCTGAAACTCCACTATTATCACAACAAGCGGTTACAAGTAAAGGAATCCATGTACCTTACTAACCTACAGTTAAACCCTTACCCCAATACCCAATTAGACTTGTTCTATAGTGACAGTTCCCCTTTCAAATGCACGACTCCTAGTACGTGACTAACCAATTTGATGCGCGGATCCCAGTACGCGGCTTACTCCTTTGCACGAATCCCAGTACGTGACTAACTCCACAGCAACCCTTTGATTGTTGTAGTTGATTTGCAGCAGCTTTACATAGAAACACCAATAAGATCTTCAATGTTGGTGCAAGAGACTTTGCTTCATTACAGAACCCAAAGGCGTACAAGAAACGCAGTAAGAACTCTTTCTTCTGTAGAAGGAGGCTAGGGTTTCAAAAAGAAAACCTTATGAAACTCTCTAGGGTTAGGTTTTTCTTTTTCCACCTCCTTTAAATAGGAGCTTAATGGGCTTTCCTATTCCAAATAGGTTTACACAAACCTTGGGTTTTCCTAGTCCAATAAGGACTATACAAACCCACAAACAAATAACCTTTTAGAATAAAACGTTTCTGGCTATAATCTGAAAACCCGTAAGCTCGATCGATTGAGGCATCTGTCGAGCTTTAATGAATCTTAACAAATCGAGCTTCTATCGAGCAGGTATCGAGACCTGCAGATTGCACTTTTCTTAAACAATTCTTGAGTAGTCTTCATGTCTTCAATTTAACCACTTGTAATGATCATCTTGAACCTACTTAGATTTACCCAACTACAGGTAAAGTGTGTTTTGTCAAAGGATATGCCAATTACATAAAAATATGTCCCTAACAATCTCCCCCTTTGACAATCTGTGAAAAAACCACAAGAGTACATTGAATGTCCTAGAATACATTCTACTCAAGATTACAGAATAAATAAGCCGAGTCTAAAAGATTTGAACCTTGGAAGTTGCTGCAAGAAGAAGGTTCGGAATCTTGACTTGGCTTTAACTTGTCTTTCCTGAAATGCACTAATATAACACATTAAGGTACCATGTGGAAAATAATGACAAGTTAAATAAACAAGAAATATGTGTATAAAGAGAGAAAAGAAACAACATATGTGAGATAAAGAGTGAAACACATACATTATCATCAAATATAGAAACAACACATGATGTATGTACATGGTTACAAAACCAAAACATACACAACACAAGAAAAATATATCAATATCAATGTGTATCAAACTAACTTTCCTCCTAAGTTAGTTACATCAAAAACTTTCTTTCCTTTAACATGAAGTTCTCCCCCTAAGTCTATTACTCCCCCTGAGGAATGACATTCAATTCTCAAATTTCTCCCCCTTTTTGACACGATTGTCAAAGGGCATAAAAAGCCAAAAGACATGACAGGAGACAGACAAAAAACTGACATAGAGAGAACGAGGAGAACAAAGAACCATAGACCTACAAGAAAAAGAGAAACAAGATGCTATGAACACAAAGATAAAAGAAAGATGCAAAACATGTGAAAAACAATGCTTGCAAGAGGATCTCGATCGATCGAGAGGTGGCGAGATAAGAGTCGAGCATAATAGATGTTGACAGATGCAGCTGTCGAGGACTTGTCGAGGGACAAATCAACAAAAGGCTAAAAAGATCTCGATCGATCCACCAGGTGTCAGAAGCTATCGAGGAGACAGGAGCTTTCTCGATCGATCCACCAGGTGTCGAGGAGCTATTGGGATTATGATTAGAAAAAGCTGAAGAAGCTTGATAGACAGTAAGGTATCGAGGAGGTATCAAGGAGGTGTCGAGCCAGCATTTAAAAACGGTTTTTCGAGATGTGAAAAATACAGACATGAATGCAATTCAACATGCAACTCAACCAACGATCCAATCAACATATTAAGCTCTCAAAATCATCTCTCAAATGAAAATTTAAGCACATGGATCTCCAAACACACACACGCACACACACTAAACAAGTCTAACCAATTTTATATTTCAAAAACAAGTCTAGACAGTTTAGTGAGCATACATTAATACATGTAAAACCTCGTGATGGCCAAATCACATTGTACCTACACATGTATCAAGAATAGCAAAGAATATTGCGTGTTGTGTGTGAAAAACATCGCAAGATTGTATAAGTGTATGCATGTTATGACGATTTGAGATATGAGAAAATCTTTAACTCACATGCAATCATAATTGCTTGAAGGGGACTATCACCTTTGAGGTACATCCTATAACTCCCACATCTCCTAGAATATACGCTTGCAATCATATTTAAAGCAGTTTTGATCTTTTTGCTTTTGATTTTTCTTTGCATATTTTTCTTTTAAGCATATCATGCATGGGCTTATAAAAGAGAGAAAAGAAATACCCAATAATATTTGACATTCCAATTTTGCTATGCCTAAGCACACAAATGTCATTGACACTGCACTTTTGCTATGCCGAAGCATACAGGTGTCTTATTATGATTGACGGGCAACAGTGGTGAGATGGTTATTTGTGCCTTTCTCTCAGGATTTTTTAGTCCTTCCCGTCAAAAAGAGTGATATGCGTGTTAAGTTTAAGAAACAACTTAATCGTACTTATCACAAACATGAGCCACAAAGCTTACTTGCTTTGTTGTGTATAGAGATGCTCATCTAAGTTACAAATGATACAAAGTTTAGAAGACTTTATTTCAATGGCCATCCAAGGTACACAAGTACCAAAGTACACAAAACACACACTGTTTTTGTATTTTTTTTTTTTTTTTTTTTTTGGTATTTCTCAATTTTTTTTTTATATGGAAAACAAAACAAAGCAAAACTAAAAAATAACCAAAAAAAGCATGTTAAACAACGTGAAAGCATGAAAGAAATATGCATATGCATTAAGGCATGATAGAATGGTGCAGATGCATGAAAGCATGATAAGAAATCAAACAAAGAGAGTCCTACTTTAGATAGAAAGAATTAAAGTAGAGGACAAATAGAAAAGACAATTAAGTCTTAGGATCCTTTATCACCCACACAACACGAGTCTTTGACCGTGAAGATGAAAAGACACATGTCCTAGTATGACTACTAAAAGACATAGAGGAATTAGGATTCCCTTGAAATTGAGTTAAAAAGATCAAAGTTTTTAATAACTCACCAAGAATAGGTATAGAACCTTTAGACAAAGGATGAGACCTATTGGACACCCGCTTATGAGGAAACAAATTGAAACAATTAGGATGAGTGTGACCGGAAGCACCACAATGGTGACAAACATGAGTAGTTTTCGAACTACTATGCTTCCTAGAAGGAGGTCTAACCTTAGAGGTTGACAAATTAGGACAATTTGGCCTAATATGACCAACAATATGATAATGATGACAAGTGAGGACAAATTCAGAATTTTCATTCTTCCTAGGAGGAGTTTTAGACATAGGTTTAGAAATTACAGCGTTAACATCAGAATTTTTACCTTTGTCTATCCTAGCAATATTAGCCTTCAACTCTTCATTATTCCTTTTAAATGGAGGAATATAAAAATCCTTTTCTTTTGAGTTAGGCTCAACAACAAGTTTGACACTAGTTAATTTTTCAACTTCAGTTTTAGATTTAACTAGTTGCTCTTCCAAACTTTTAATTTTGTCCACCTGAGATGAAATTTGATTTTTAAAATTCTCATTCAAATTATTGGCTTCATCCAATTTTGCAATCAAATCATCTCTCTCAAGCTTGACCTTCTTAAATTTAGCTTTTAATTTTGTAGAATATTCAAGAGATTTCATACAAAAATTATAAAGCTTGCAATAAGCATCTTGAATATCATCATCATCATTCAGCATAAGATCATGCAAACCAAAATAATCAAGAGTTTCCATGACAACAAGGGTCAATAGATTACACAGCAAAGATTAAAACCTAATTAGAGTGTGCCTGCTCTAATACCACTTGATAGGCCACAAAGTGAATGACCCATTGTGATAGAAATTAATTAATTAATTAGCCAAGTTATTAATTAATCAATTTATCATACAAACGCATGGTAGCACAATCAAACCACCAATAAACTAAATATGCAGTGGAAAATAAATAACACGGTGATTTGTTTATGAATGGGAAAAACCTAACGGCAAAAACCCCACCAGGTGATTTTCAGGTTACCACTCCCGAAACTCCACTATTATCATAACAAGCAGTTACAAGTAAAGGAATCCAAGTACCTTACTAACCTACAATTGAACCCTTACCTAATACCCAATTGGACTTGTTCTGTAGTGACAGTTTCCCTTTCAGATGCACGACTCCTAGTACGTGACTAACCAATTTGATGCGCGGATCCCAATACGCGGCTTATTTCTTTGCACGAATCCCAGTACGTGACTAACTCCACAGCAACCCTTTGATTGTTGTAGTTGATTTGCAGCAGCTTCACATAGAAACACCAATAAGATCTTCAATGTTGGTGCAAGAGACTTTGCTTGGTTACAGAACCCAAAGGCATACAAGAAACGCAGCAAGAACTCTTTCTTCTGTAGAAGGAGGCTAGGGTTTCAAAAAGAAAACCTTATGAAGCTCTCTAGGGTTAGGTTTTTCTTTTTCCACCTCCTTTAAATAGGAGCTTAATGGGCTCTCCTATTCCAAATAGGTTTACACAAACCTTGGGTTTTCCTAGTCCAATAAGGACTATACAAACCCACAAACAAATAGCTTTTTAGAATAAAATGTTTCTAGCTATAATCTGAAAACCCGTAAGCTCGATCAATCGACGCATCTGTCGAACTTTAATGAATCTCGACAGATCGAGCTTCTATCGAGCAGGTATCGAGACCTACAGATTGCACTTTTCTTGAACAGTTCTTGAGTAATCTTCATGTCTTCAATTTAACCACTTGTAATGATTATCTTGAACCTACTTAGATTTACCCAAATACAAGTAAAGTGCGTTTTGTCAAAGGATATGCCAATTACATAAAAATATGTCCCTAACAAAATGTTTACCCTTCTTCAAAGTTCTTAAGAAGACGTTCGCATGAACGGACGAGTGTCAAAAGACCTTTCTAGGATCTTAAAGTCTATCTTACCATGGCTCCATTGCTAAGTCCATCCATACTAGGTGAGGAGTTATATTTATACTTAGTAGTGTCCCCACATGCAGTAAGTTTTGCATTGATCAGGGAAGAAGAGAAGATGCAAAAGCCTATGTATTATACAAGTCAGACTCTGAGGGGAGCGGAAGGATGATATTTGTTGATGGAAAAATTGGCTTTTGCATTGATAATGGCTTCCAAGAAGTTGAGGCATTACTTCCAAGCTCACGTCGTCAATGTTATTACAAATCATCCGCTCAAAAAAGTAATGAACAAGTTGGAAGCCGCAGGGTGATTGATCCAATGGGCTATCAAGCTTAGTGAGTTTGATATCAGGTACTAACCAATAAATGTTGTAAAGGCTCAAGCTATAGTAGATGAAGTACGTGTTAGGTTCTAAAGACTTAGGATTTTATGTACTTAGAACTCTAATTTGTATTATTGGCAAACCATGATCAAAACAATGTGTTTAGAAGTGTTTTGGTCTAGATGGTTTCCCGTATGGTGGGCCTGTGCATGTTGTTGCTCCCATAGGTGCCACCTTTCTTAGACAGAGGGCTGCTCACTTGAGAGTTGCTCCTTCACGTCCTAGAGGTGCGTCATCTAGTGGTGTTCCCCCTCCTCCCTCTTCTACAGGTGTTGATGTTGCTAAGACATCGGGTGCTGCTGCTGGTGATGATGTTCCTCCACCGACTGCTTCGGATGATTCAGACATTTGTGGTACGTTGGATCATGTCTTGACCGTTCAGGCGGCTCATGGACAGATTTTGGTGGACATGCTCGATGAGATCCGTGCCTTGCGTGCAGAGTTGGCACAGTTTAGACCACCTCCCTTTTGATGATGGAGATTTTGTTTGCCGTTTGGCATTCCGTCACAAAAAGAGGGAGTACTTTGTAATGTTTTTGCTTTCAGGGGGAGTATATTTATTTTGGTTGGAGCTTGTGGAGTTTAGATTGTATCTAGGTGCTTCACTTTATACTTTACATTTTTAGCTCTTGTCATGCTTTTGATGGGATATTCATGTTAGGGGGAGTTTTTTTTTTTTTTTTTTTTTTTTTTTGGTACTTTATATGTTTCTTGTTTCAAACTGTTTATTGATTTATATTTATGAGTTATTCATTGATATATGTCTTTATTGAGTGTTGTTTGAAATCAAGAAGTTAATTTGTTTACTTGTATTATTTCCACACATACGGTTATGCATTTTGTTTACTGTTTCAGGAAATATATAGGTTGATTCAATTGAGCTGCTATCTACACTTGCAACTGATGGATAGTAGTTAGGATTGAATTTGTTTTATGAGCATTATTTTGTAAAGGGATTTTTATGTTGTAAACTTTGAGCTTCTAGTTGTGTTTTGTCACGGATTGCCAAAGGGGGAGTTTGTTAGGTTCTAAAGACTTAGGATTTTATGTACTTAGATCTCTAATTTGTATTATTGGCAAACCATGATCAAAACAATGTGTTTAGAAGTGTTTTAGTCTAGCTCAAAGTTGTGCTTTTATGTAAATTTGGAATCTAGTTAAAGCAGGAAAGCATTGTGCCTTTCGGCTTGGCTCGATCGATCGAAGCTTAGGCTCGATCGATCGAAGCTCGGGCAGAATGATTTTCTGCAGATTTTTCCAACTCAACCCTAGGTATTTTAAAACGCTTTTAGGGTTTCTTATTTGTCCGAAGTATAAAAGGCAAATCCTAACCACGTTTTAGTATTGCTCATATTGCAGTTTGTGTAAATCTCTTGTAAGATCTAGAGGAGTTTTCCTTTACACAAACTTAGGGTTTTCAAGGAGAAGATTTATCTACACCTTGATGATCAATTCAATTGCTGCCATTGAAGATTAAAGAAAACACAAGCGGGTGTGCTTGTATCTAGTGGTGAATCCAAGAAAGAAAGAATTCGTGGATTCGGAGCTTGCACGTGGTCATGTCAGTAAGTTCTACTGGTGGGTAGCAATAAGAAGTCGAGTGTGGGGGCTTGTAAGTCTTATTGTATGAATTTCGATTCTTTCAAGATAGTGGATTCAAGTTTACCTTGAGGATAGCTAGGTCAAATTCTCCCCAAGTTTTTATCGGTTTGGTTTCTTGGGTGATCATATCTTGTGTTATTTATTTTCCGCTGCTTTGCTTGATTTGATCATTGTTATTATGATAACCTAGACTTGTTAAATTGGACTAAGTAACAACTTGGCTAATTATCTAGGTTAAATCAATTGGTTTTAAGGGGTCTAAAAACTATCAGTATGCACAATGAGGATTGGATATTTTGGGTCCCTTTCCAATTGGAACCAGGTAGATGAAGCTTTTGGTGGTGGGGATTGATTACTTCACTAAGTATGTGGAAGCTAAACCCTTAGCAAATATTGCACAACAAAATATCAAGAACTTCGTCTAGAAGAATATTGTATGCAGGTTTGGAGTACCTAGGGTACTAGTGTCTAACAATGGACGATAATTTGATAACACACATTTCAGGGATTTTTGCAAGAAATTTGGAATCAAGAATCATTATTCCTCACCCTCCCACCCACAAGCAAACGAACACGAAGAAGTTACAAACTAATCCTTGATGAAGATCATCAAAACTCGGCTTAAGGGGGCAAAAGGAGTATGGGCAGACGAGTTGCCAGGTGTTTTATGGACTTACAGAACCACAGTAAGGACCCCCACAGGGGAAACTCCTTTCAAACTAGCCTATGGGAGTGAAGCAGTCGTACCTGCAAGTGGCCAACTACAAGGTGATGAAGTATCAAGATGAGAAAAATGAAGAACAACTTTGTCTTAACCTCAATCTTATTGACGAGGTAAGGATGGATGCAAAGTAGAGGACGGCAAGGTACAAAAATCTCATGGCCAAGCAATATGATGCCATGGTGAAACCCAAGTGCTTCAACATTGGGGACCTCGTCCTCAAAAGGGTTTCCTTGGCAACTAGAAACCTGATTCATTGGAAATTATGGCCTGATTGGGAAGGACCTTATAGGGTTGTCAACTGCAAAAAGCAGGGATCATACTACTTGGAAGCCCTAGATGGATGGAAGCTGGAGCACCCTTGGAATGTTGAGCATCTAAGGAGATACTATCAATAAAGGGTCAGCCTGGACAAGCTTCACCATAGAGGAAGCATCATGGATGAAGTTGAAGTTATGTGTTTTTTTTCTCATGTTTGCTTATGTTTATTACTACTGCGTGTTTTTAAGTATTTTAATTCCCTAAAAAGTGCATCAGTTTCTAGCTTTTGCGTTGTCTATGGACCAATTTGTGATAGACGAAGTCACGTAAGTCTCTGTTTGTATAAGTATTTGTGATTCCCTAAGGCACTAGCTTTTAAGCATGTGCCATGCTTGTGGACGATGTGGATGTTATGTTTATATTATGTTCATACAGTTTGGATTTTTAATGTATATGATGTTGTGTGAATCTCTAATTTTCATGATTCCATCCAAACTAATCCACAAGAAGGCTAAAAGCCAAAGGCGAATAAAATCTCTAGACGTAGGGATGTAGCGTTTATAAGCTTTCCTTAAAATAAGGACAAAGCAAACAAAAATAAACCTAGGGTATACTCGTCTAAGCACTTGACGAGATAAAACCTAAGCTATACTCGTCTAATTAATGGATGAGGAAAAGCGTGCACGCAAGAATATTTCAAGATCTATGAATAAATTTAACCAGCCAAGGTCTAATTTTTGGATGAGTAAACACTGGAAATGTCTTATTCAAAGTCAAATAAAGGGATTTCCAGCCTATGGACGAAGGATAATGTAAGCTATAAGTCAAATTTATAGACGAATAAAGCTAGCAAGGCAAATACCATTTATAGGCGAGTTATACTTGTAGAATTTAAAGAATGGTAATTGTTGGACATGAGAAGATTATTTTAACATGGACAAGATTCATGAGTGGACGGACCACACTTAACCATAGAAACAACATGGATGCTATAAACAAATAAAATCCATTCATAAAGTATATAACAAGTTCAACACCAAGTAAGAAATGAAAATAAAGGTAGACATTCATTCATAAAAACTAAAAGAAGGGTAGATGACCAATGTCCAAAAACCCTTGAGTTATGTAAAGCCAATAAGGGCAATTGTATATATAACTTGTCCCTAAACTTGGACGAGAGAATTGTACTTGAATGAATTCTAAAAAAATTAAAGCCCAAAACAAAGGGCATTTCCAATAAACTAAAATAATAAAAAATTTCTAAAATAAGATAAATTTACTGAGCTAAACCACTGAGGGCATTGCCCCCAGACTTTAGGTCGTCCCCGCTGGCAACAATGGCATCTTAGGTTACTTCATTAGTAGCATCGTCCACCACGTTGACGTCCTCAGAACTAGTCGGAAGCAAGGAACTTTCTGTGGCAAGAGGAATTTTAAAGGAATCAAAGTCCAGATCAGGGTAAGCCTCCTTGGCATCAGCATGAAAGTACTTGTAGCTAGTTGCATAATAACTGTCTAGATGATTCTTGTACTCGTCTGACTTCTTAAAAGCTGCAACAACTTCTTCACAAGCCTTCTCCAAAGACAAGTTGAACTTTGAAATTTTTCCCTCTAAGTGAGTAATGTGGGTCTCTTTTTCAATGGAATCTGCTTTAAGTTCCTCAACCTCGTCTTTCAACTTCGTCTCTATTCCTTGCAAACAACTGAGATCCTCAGTCAATCTGATTACTTCCCCCTTTTTCAAAAGGACCTCATTGTTCAGCTCTTTGTTCTTCTTCTTGGCCGTCTTGGCTTCATCACATAACTCCTTAGCTTGACTAGACGTCGTGTAAAACTTTGACATGGCCTACGAATGAACGAAGGAAAGTTAGAAATTTATTTAAACTTGAAGAAAATAAAACAAAGGTTAATGAAAGTTATATACCTTAAAAGGTCATGAATTGCAGAACGTTCAAAGTCCCTCACTGACATATTATAACATGAATTCACTTTATTGTCAGTGATGATTCCTTTGAATGTCTTCCATGCATAACCCTCGTCCAACACTAGGTTAGGAGGACGCTTAGACGGCTCTGAGGGATGAGCCCTGTGAGGAGCTTTAGCTGGAGGGGGAAGATTCTCAGACTGGACGGGTGGAACGGTCTAGACAGGTGCCACATTAACCATTGGGTCGTCCAAATCTACCGTCGGAGGAGTGAACTTTGGGACCTTGGGAAGAGGGGTCTTGTCGGGCTTCTGCTTCTTAAGACCTCGATGACTTGGAAGGTTACCGAGGTCCATTAAGCTAGATATCGTCTTCTTTTTCCTTGTTTGGACGACAGGTTTCTGGACAACTGAGGGGGTAGTGTCGTCCTGAATTTGGACATCCTTGTCACCACTTGTTGCAGCCTTTTCTTTATTTTCCTTCATGGTAGCCATTCCTATGATGAAGAAAACAAAATTTAATATATATATATATATATATATATATATATATAAAAGAAAGAAAGAAAGAAAGAGAGAGAAAAAGGATGGACGACACTTACTAAGTAGAATTGTCTCAAAAATAGAAAAACATTTATAGGAATCATTTACTAAGTAGAGAATTGCATGTCACCGGCCAAATAATCCAATTAAAGTTTATTGTCTTAAATAGAAGTTGAGAATGGAAAGCTTACTTGTTTAAAAATGAGGTAAAATTAACTTTAAGCAGATAAGCGAATAAAACACTAATCAAAAAAAAAAAAAAAAAAAGCGAATAAAACAAATTAATTTCTTGATGCACTCGTTATTATTTTACATATTAATTTACACAATTAACTAGAGAAGGTGAAACTCGAAAAGTTTTCTATATAACTAGAGAGATGGGCTGTTATTCGCATTGTGAAAAACAGTTGTTGTCTACCCTTGTTGAGAGGAAATGGCTCTTCTACCATTGCTGCAACAATCATGGCTGGAATTACACAAAACTCCCTTTCATGTCCTCTTATTTCTTGTCTTACTCCTCTCTTTTGTTTACATTTTCAAGCATTTTATAAGTGGCAAACCAAAATATCCTCCATCCCTACCAAAGTTGTCAATTATTGGTAACCTTCACCAACTAGGCACACTCCCACACCGTTCCCTTCATGCCCTATAATGTTCTTAGACTTGGGCTGTGCTCAACAGTTGTGGTGTCATCTGCAGATATGGCCGAATAAATCATTAAGACAAATGATATTATTTACTCAAACCGGCCGGAAACCACAGCTGCCAGTTTCTTATATTATGGATCCACAGATGTAGCATTCTCACAATATGGCGAGTAATGGAGACAAGCTAAGAAAATTTGTGTCCTCAAACTTTTGAGCCTCAAAAGAGTGCAATCTTTCCAATACGTAAGGGAAAAGAAGTTGAAGTATCAATCAAAAAGATACGTGACTCATGCTTAAAAGGGGCTTCTATCAACCTAAGTGAGATAATAATTGCAACCTTGAAAAATATAGTCACTCGATGTTTATTTGGACAAAAATTTGAAGACAATGGTAAGAGCAAGATTGGAGGGCTCCCAAGAAGGGTGATGGTGCTGCTTGCAGCATTCAGTTTGGGAGATTGTTTCCCTTCTTTGAGATGGATTGATGTTCTTACAGGATTTATACCAAGTTTAAAATCTAGTTTTGGAGAAATAGATGCTTTTCTTGATCAAGTGGTTCAACAACATATGATAATGAAAGTTGACGATGGTCTGCCTAATAAGAATGATTTTGTGGATAGTCTGCTCGAACTTCGAAAGAGTGGCAAGCTTGACTTTGAGCTCACTCATAAAAATCTCAAAGCACTCCTACTGCTCTCTCTCTCTCTCTCTCTCTCTCTCTCTCTCTCTCTCTCTCTCTCTATATATATATATATATATATATATATAATATGAGACACACGCTCACACACTATCTAAAGCACAAACAAAGAGAAACACAAGCAAATGCTCGAACACACATTGAAGTCTTATTTTTGTCAAAAATATTTTAGGACATGTTTGTTGGTGGAATTGATTCTACTTCAATAGCTTTGGAATGGGTAATGCAGTGCTCATAAGAAGTCCTAGTATAATGAAGAGAGCACAGGAAGAGATAAGAAGAGTAGTGGGTACAAAGTCACATATAGAAGTTGAAGATATTAATCAGATGAATTACTTGAAATGTATCCTCAATAAAATATGAGACTGCATCCACCACTTCCTCTGTTACCTTGAGAAACATCAACTTGTGTAAAATTCAGAGGTTAAGATATTCCGCCCAAAACAAGAGTGTTGATCAATGTATTCACAATCCAAAGAGACCCTAAAATATGGGGCAGGCCAGAAGAGTTCGTCCCAGATAGATTCCAAGACAATGGAGTTGATTTCAAAGGCTTAGACTTCGAATTAATCCCATTTTGAGGTGGGAGAAGGGGGTGCCCAGGAATGTCATTTGGTGTTGCTATTGCAGAATATGTTATTGCCAACCTTTTATGCTGGTTTGATTGGAAGTTGCCTAGTGCTAATGCACAAGGGTAAGACTTGGACATGACTGAAGTTAATGCACTCACTATGTTTAAGAAAATTCCTCTCAAACTTGTTGCAATACCTTACTCTCCTTGATCAGTTGATTAAGTGATTCTCAGTTCTGCTAATAATGTAATTTTTCTTCATTTGCTTGTTTGGTTTTCAAATATGCACTTGCTTCTTATACACTTGTTGAAATCAATGTAAGGGGGGCTTCTACCTTAATAATAACAGAAACTTTCATGTTTTGAAAACTCTTTCATGCTATTTGATATTTTACCCTTTAGTTTGTACTTATAAATTAAGCACATTGATATTTGACCCAATGATTTTCACAAATTTGTTTTGCCATTTAACACCAATTTACTAACATTTGTGTTACTTAATAGGTTTTTGGAACTATAAAGGAAACTGGCATTTTGAGTCTCTTAGCCTCTAGTTTACTGTAGAAACTCGAGCCTAAGAGACTCAAGTTCCATGTGTTGCAATGTTGACATGGAATTTTAATCCACATAGAACTCAAGTATTAGAGGCTCGAGTTCCTTAAAGCAACCTCAAGTTTATAAAACTTGAGTTTGTAATGGCAAAATTATTGTCGGGTAAATATCCTCATTGAGTTTAACTTGCTTTGATTCTGGTACTACATTTTATGGCGCCCATCTTTGTTAAAATGTAATTTACAATTGGCAAGTGGTTATCTAAGTATTAAAGAAGAAGCAATTGCCAAACTAGATGTCAACAATCATTGAAGAATCAGGTGGCAGCAAAATGATGTTGAAGTGGCATGCAAGTTGACAACTCACATGGCCAGGAGTCATTCAAGGACAAATGAAGCAAAATTCAATAGTATTCTTGAAGCTTGTAACCATCCTAACACATCTGAGGAAATTTATCTGACATACATATACGATAAAGACAGCCTACTACTACTGTATTGGTCCATAGTTAATTTCTGCTCAAAGCTTCTTGTCTTAATGTATATTCCTTTCTAATTATCTTCCCCATTATTGGCAATAAGGATGCCTTCATATCATCAAATATGAGTCTGTATCAATCATTCATTACTCCCTCATTTTTTTCCCTTTAGTTTTGGTCGGTACATGTACATCTCCTATGGGCGTATGTATAGAATCCTTATAATGTAAATCAAAACAGAACTTGAATGCTCCTAACATTGCTTTACGCTAAAACATAAGATCTAAGCATGTTATGACAACCCAACCTTCCGATGATGGGGAACTATATGAGACAAATAAAAATACATGACAAAGCAATATATGATCGCAGAGATAGATGAAAATATAAAATGCAAATTATTTGTATATCACTTGACCCTCAATTTTCAATAATGCCTCTTATCAATATGTGCTCTGCATCACCAAAATTCCTAAATGAACATAAGTTAAATTCCCTTTTGCTTCTCATTCCTACAATATAGTTATGAATCTATTGAAATGAAGTTATTCACTTTTATTGTTATTCATAGCAGATGAAATTATTATATACTCACAAAATCATTTGCTCCTTTAAGCTAATTATGAAGCAATATATCCTTCTTCTTTGTGTGCTTGAATTTGCTGCACCTGTAATCTAGAAACTCAAATCAAGATTGTGAGACGTACAACATGAATAAAGCTACTTTGTAGTTGCTCTAAATCATATATTCTCTCCTTTTTTGGGTGAATATCAATTTTCATCTGTTTCCTTCCCCTCATCTCTGAATTTGACAGCATAAGTCATGCAGAAGCCGAATTTGACTGGTAGAAGCCATCCTAACAAACTCTTGGGAATTCATATCAACAAACAGGAAATTTATCCAAATAAAGAAGACCCACAAGGCCAAACTCAACTGGGTATGTAAAATATGAGACAAACCGAAAAAGAAATTGACTTTTACACAGCTATTTCAAACACAGATAAAGTCAGAAATTTAGATTATGAGAATGAAAAAATATTATAGAAGACCGGCTTGAGCTTGGAAATCACTCTGACAGACTCTTATAAGCACCAAAAAGCGTCCTTCTCTTCCTCCATTTGTGTCCACAAACCCAAAATCTTCATGATCCGACACTACAAGCAAAGCAACCAACAAGGAAAAACTCTTAAAAATCCAAAAATTCAATCAAATAAGCAATCAATATGAGAAAGAAATCAATTTTTTCCCTTAAAAGAGAAAGTCTGTAACACAACGTGAGGGGGAGAGGCCTAGTGATTTCCCTAGTCTCTCTCTCACTGACTCGCTGCTCCTTTTTCTCTCCCACATCGCCTCAGTGTGTTGAAAAAAATTGTTCTCGGCAAAACGCACCGTTTAAAGTTTCTCACTTAAACATGTCATTTTGGCACAACACTTTGAATAAGCCAAAATTACTGTAGATAAACGTATTGAATCTTTTTAATATAGTTAATTAGCAGATTATTATTATTATTATTTAACATGAACCTTTATTTTTTTTTTAAAAGAATTCATTTTATTTACTTGATGATGAGGATATGATGTCGGGTCGGTATAATTTTTCTTGACAAATCAAGCCATAACAATTACGACCCATCACAACTCGAGTGTACTTGGCCAAGTATAGGGTCTCATTGGAAAAGAAGGGATTTTCATTTTCCAACTATTGGCCGGGGTAGGGAAACATTTCCCAAGCAAACCAACAAGCTTTACTCGGCTTGGCATAGCAAAAGCAAGGGGCAATTGGAAGAGGAAAATCCCCATCGATTTCTAACCAATAGGTCCAAAAGGCTAAATCCGGGCAAATCTAATTCAATTGGACATACAATTGCACCTAGAAGGTTTTTTATTTTTTTATTTATATATATATATATATATTATTTTAAATTGTATATAAGCTAAATAAATTGAAAAAATGTGAGATACCAAGACCTCGAGTTAGTTTTGTTTATGTCCAAGCTCATGTTATCAGGTGAGGTTGTGTTTATTACCCCTCAAAATGCATGATTTGACTGACGATATTTGACCCCTTAAATTAAATTGAGAATTGTATAGTTGTAGATTTGGAATAACCATTTATATTAATTATTATAAAAAATACAAAATCCATATTGAAAAACACATTTTCATCAATTAAATAATATAATTTAAACATTTGATAGAAAAAATAATAATAATTATAAAGCTTGATTCCTAGATACAGTATAAAAATTACATAGCTTTTGATTTTATAGTTAAATTCCAAAAGATGAAAATTACAACATAAGACCTAGTTTTACAACCATAGATTTAAGTATCGAAGGCTAAATTAGTGAAGGTGTTAGATAATAGGCACCCACCTTGCCCGGTTCAATTGATCTTCTAGAGTATGGTGGCTCTCATTGTGTCATGCAATCCATTCATTTAAATATGTCAAAAAAGGTGTGTTCTTCACATAAAAAAACAATACATCTAGGGGTTTTTTATTAAAAAAAAAAAAAGATTTGAGCATATAAACCACATGTGAAGATTTAAATGCTAAATCCAAAATCCATCATGTTTAACCCTAATTTAACCCATATGATTGAAGACAAACATGATTCAATTGATTATAAGTAGTAATCAGAGATGAAACAACTAAAAGGTCGAGAAATACTACTTGCATGCACAAGGCTTGATGATCGGTTTAGGTTTGGATGGATAATCCTAACTAGAAATTTTTGTGTTTAGAATAATTTGGGAAGTATTTTGGATGATTTAAGGCTTGGAGAGTAAAGAATTCAAGCAATTGAGGGTTCATTCATGTGCTAAATAAAGGAATATTGCATGGTTTGAATTTTACACGCCGACTTTATTTATAGAGAGGGATAAAGCCTATGTTAATTGATGAGTTTGAGTGAGACTCAAACTTTCCAAGGCTTGAGGGCCCATTTGATACATGTGTTTAAATACATGTTTTCAGTTTTTAAACAACATTACACGTATTTCTACACGGTTTTTCACCCATACGTATTTCCAAAAAAAATGAAAACTGTTGTTTAAACACACGTATCAAACGGACCCTAAGTTTTCAGAATAACAAGTCAAATCTTGATAGGATAAAGTTTTAAAATTAGAGAAATTGCAAAATGGTTATAAAATTCACAGTCAAAGAGGCAAGTGTTGATGACAGTTTGGGGGATTGAGTGCTAATTGGAACTTAGAGCCAGAGTTCCATATTGATCGACACTTAAACCTAGAGTACACATCTTGATTTTTTTTTTTTTAAATAATTTTTAATGTGATTTTGCCATTTTTTTTATCTATCAATTTTGAGTTCCTTCTGATTGTGGAACCTAAAACAATCAAAATGTCTACTTCCATCAATGTGAATGTATCAATTTTTTGGCGGTTGTTATTCTGATTAATGATAAGGAACACAAATAACCCCAACACATTCTTGCTTGATGTTTATTTAAGAATAACTTATTTAGTTTTTTATTGAAAACATTTTGTTAAAAGTTTGCTAAAGTATACTTTCAATTTTTGCTAAAGTATACTCTTAGCAAAAAAACAATGAAAAAGAGATTTCATTTGTATCCCCTAAGTTTTATCTTTCATATTACAATAAATAGGAATATGGTGGAATTGTGACAATTACACCTTAAGGAGACAGAAAATGAAAACGGTTTGATATGATTAGGAAAGATGTGATAGAAACAATACAAACCGGTGTGAAACGGAAAATTATTACGTACTCCTAGAGTATCATAAATGTATACTCTCTCTCTCACATAAATAGTGAGTTTTACCATAAATTTAATTAGTGGGACCCATCATTTATGTGAGAGGAAAGAGTACGCATTTATGGTACTCCGGAAGTATACAATAATTTTCTGTGTGAAACCTAAAAAAACCATACTAGAACGAGCTAGGGCCTCAATTTTGTGGTAGAGATTGAAACAGTCCTCGGCTAGCAAAAGTCTAGTATTGACTAAAAATTGCAGCACATCATGTTAAAAGAAATCGTAACATGTGTTGTATTACTGGAAATAAAGACTCACTCTGTCTTGCCCTTTCATTTCCAAGTTCCAACTGAGCCAAAGGGGAATGAATATAATTCTAGTTGTCCAAATTGTCAATGCATGCATTAGGATAATGGCACCAGTTGAAAGAACCTGAACTCTATTTTGATTTAGAGGCTGTAGGATTAAACTCGTGCTTTCCCCTGGCATTATAATAGGAATAAATAAAAATGCATGGTAGGTAAAAGAACCTAGTTTTATTAATAGAGAAAATTCAGAAATACTACTTTTCTTATAACATTTGCAACAATTTATTGAAGTAGTTAATGGTGAATAGTGAAAAAAGAAGAAGAAAAAGATAGATCCATATAAAAGTGATTATTTACTACTCAAACCACTTCAGTAAATTATGACAAAAATTGTGTCAGTAAAATAACTGTTTTATATGTATATGTTAGGACCCTGACTGAAGTACATTGAGAGGCTGTGTGGCTAGACAGTGTAGGCTGCAGGGCTAGGCAGTCCGTGATGCAGGGCAGCCTGATGGATAATGCAGGGTAGTGTGTTAGGCAGTGCAAGATAGTGTGTTAGGATGAGCTGTTGTGACAAAGGGTTGTTAGGATGAGCTGTTGTGACAGAGTGGCAAGAGAGGCTTGTAACTAAGGTGTTGTACTGTTGTGCTATTGTTGTATTGCATTAAGTGTTGTACTTAGTTAGTTAGGCTGAGTTGGTTAAGCTGTGTTGTGTTGTACCCAGTTAGTTAGAATAGGATATAAGCCACAAATCAGATTGTAAGCATTTCATTGAAGAATAATACAGAAAATAGCTAATTCTTGAATTGCTACTGGAGGTAGATTCCCTCGAAGAATCAATCAATGGAGGCCTAGTTCCCTCGAAGAACTACTAAACTAAAAATCAATGGGTTGGATTCTTATCATTTGGTATCAGAGCTAAGTTCAATCATGGTGCAAGAAACAAGATACTCCCTGTTGAGCGAGACTGTTTCATCGGTTTAGCAGAGGTCGGATGATCATGCCTCCGCCATGGAAATGATTTCTCGAAGGTTGGAAGCTTTAGACAACAATTTCAAGGGATTGCAAGCTATGTTTGAAGAGAGACTGCCAGCAATACAACAACACGAAGGCTCTGTTCCTTAGGCAGGAAACAATCATGAAATAGAGGTGCGATCAAATCAAGCTCACCAAAGGCCTGAGGTAGGTGTTCAATTCCCTAAACCTATTAGATTGGAGTTTCCTAGGTTCAGTGGAGGTGATCCTTCTGCTTAGATTTTTAGAGCTGAACAATTCTTTAGGTATTATGAATTCCTAGAGAAGAAAAGGTTTTGAATGCTTCTTATCACCTTGATGATGAGGCTTTAATTTGGTTCCAAGATTGTGAAAGGTCTTTGGATTCATGGGAAACATTTGTTAGGGCTATACAGGTCAGGTTTGGACCTTCCTCATATGATGATCCTATGGAAAATTTGACTAGGCTTAAACAGATTACTACTGTAGCTGTTTTTAAAAGTCAATTTGAGATGTTGAGGTATTATGAATTCCTAGAGAAGAAAAGGTTTTGAATGCTTCTTATCACCTTGATGATGAGGCTTTAATTTGGTTCCAAGATTGTGAAAGGTCTTTGGATTCATGGGAAACATTTGTTAGGGCTATACAGGTCAGGTTTGGACCTTCCTCATATGATGATCCTATGGAAAATTTGACTAGGCTTAAACAGATTACTACTGTAGCTGTTTTTAAAAGTCAATTTGAGATGTTGAGCAATAGGATCAAGAATTTACTTGAGTATCATAAGCTTAGTTGCTTTTTAAGTGGATTAAAGGATGAGATAAGGTTGGTTGTGAGGATGCAAAATCCAAGGACATTGAGTGCTGCTTTTGGGTTAACCAAAATTCAAGAGGAATATTTGCTCACTTGTAAGAAGGCTTATAAACCATTCCAAGAACCTAGCAAGACTAATTGGCAAGAATACCCAACAACTAAGCATGACAGTAAAGTTGAAGCTAAGGTGCCCATACAAAAAATCACATCAGCCCAAATGGAAGAGAGAAGAAGGAAATGCTTGTGTTATTATTGTGATGAAAAATGGCAACCCAGACACAAGTGTAAAGGACTCAAATTATTCATGATTGATGAAGTTCAAGAAGTGTGTCAAGTGGAAGTTGGGGATGAGGAATTAACTACAAAATTGCAGTTGAACCAAGCTGATATTACCCTATATGCATTATTGGGCAGTCCTTCCCCGGGTACCATGAGGGTGTTGGGTCAGATTAGGGGACATTGGGTAGTGATTCTTTTGGATACTAGGAGCTCCCATAATTTTCTTGATGCTGTTTTGGTTAGAACTTTGAAGTTGGCTATGGACACTACTAGAATTTTGGAGGTGAAGGTGGCTAATGGAGATGTGATTAGAACTAAAGGGGAATGTAAGGATCTACTGCTTAAAATGCAAGGTAATGAATTTATAGTGAATTTGCATGTGTTGTCTCTAGGGGGCTGTGATGTGGTGCTGGGAACTCAATGGCTTTGCACTCTTGGCCTTATTAGTTGGGATTTCAAGCAGCTAAAGATGGGGTTCATGTACCAGGATAGACAAATATGGTTGTAGGGCATTAAACCTACGGGATCCTTGATTCATGCTGCAAATGAATTTCTTAAACAGCCAATCACTAAGGGGTTGTTATTGCAGATTGTGTTTACTGAAGTGGCTGATAGATCCAAGGCTTCAAAGGTTTCCACAGAAGTGTTATCCTTGCTTGAAGAGTATGCTACTGTTTTTGAGGAACCAAAAGGCTTACCTCCTTGTAGAGGGCATGAGCATCAAATTCTCCTCAAACCAGGTACTCAACCAACTTGTCAAAGATCCTACAGGTATCCATATTATCAAAAGACTGAAATTGAAACTATTGTTAAGGATTTTCTTGAGTCTGGTTCAATTAGAAATAGCCAAAGTCCTTTTGCCTCACTAGTGTTGTTAGTAAGGAAGGCAGATGGTAGTTGGAGGATGTGTGTGGACTATAGGGCTCTTAACAATGATACTGTCGAGGATAAGTTTCCCATTCCTGTGGTGGATGAGCTCTTTGATGAATTGAGTGGTGCTTGGGTGTTCTCAAAATTGGATTTGAGGTCAGGCTATCACCAAATTAGAATGAAGGAGGAGGATGTGGAAAAACAGCCTTTAGGACTCATGAGGGCCATTATGAGTTCTTGGTCATGCCCTTTGGGTTAACTAATGCTCCTTCTACATTTCAATTTCTCATGAATGATGTGTTCAAGCCTTATCTTAGGAAGTTTGTCCTTGTATTTTTTGATGATATTCTAGTCTATAGTAGGGACATGGCTTCTCATGTTTTGCATCTCAGATCAGTCTTGCAAGTGCTGCTTGATCATAAACTATTTGCCAAGAGAAGTAAATGTACCTTTGCTTACTCTGAAGTTGAGTATTTGGGGCATGTCATCTTAGGCCATGGAGTGAAGATTGATCCTAAGAAGACTCAAGCTATGCTAGACTGGCCTATTCCCAAGACTGTGAAAGCTTTGAGGGGATTCCTAGGATTAATAGGCTACTATAGGAAATTCGTAAAAGGGTACGGGTCCATTGCTGCCCCATTGACTGACCTTCTTAGGAAGGATGCCTTTGAGTGGACTGAACAAGCTGACCAAGCATTTCAGAATCTTAAACAAGCCGTTTCTCAACCCTTTGTCCTTGCCTTACCTGATTTTTCTCTGCCCTTTGTAATAGAGTGTGATGCTTCTAGTTTTGGAATTGGGGCTGTGTTGATGCAGCAAGGAAGGCCCATTGCTTTTTACAGCCAACCTTTGAAGGGTAAGAGTGCTCATTTATCTACATATGAGAAGGAGTTGTTAGCCCTTGTTACAGCAGTAAGAAAGTGGAGACCCTATTTGTTTGGGAAGCCCTTTGTGATCAAAACTGATCATCAGAGCTTGAAGTACCTGCTAAAGCAGAGAATCGACACTCCTATGCAGCAAAGATGGATAGCTAAGCTCCTTGGTTACTCCTTTCTCATTGACTATAAGAAAGGAAAGGAATATGTAGTAGTTGATGCATTATCCATACAAGGTGAGAAGGATCACTCTGATTCAGATTCTATTTTGCTCAATCAAGTAGACTTGGTAGACTCTGATGACTTTTCAGCCTCTGAGCTAGTTCATTGTGATCATTCAGACTTCAGTTTGTTTTGTTTGGACAGTCTTAATAGCTTATTTCTCATTTCTTTTCCTCATCCAACTTGGCTTGAGGAATTGAAAGCTAGCTATACCACTGATGTGGAGGTGCAAGAAATCCTACAAACACTCCACTCTAATCCGGCTGCTGTTGGCAAGTTTAGTCTCCAAAATGGACTTTTATTATATAAAGGCAGACTCTACTTGGGCTCTAATTGTAGTTTGAAGCCTATGTTGTTGAGTTTAGTGCATGACAGTCCATTGGGTGGACATTCTAGTTATTTGAAGACCTTTCACAGAGCTAAAAGGGACTGGTTCTGGAAGGGGATGAAGAAGGACTTGAAGGAGTATATTAAAGGCTGTGAGATATTTCAAAGGATTAAACATGAGACATGTAAACCAGCTGGACTATTACAGCCCTTAGAGATTCCTCATACACCTTGGTCTTCCATTAGTATGGATTTTGTGGAAGGGTTACCTAAGTCCTTAAGGCATGATGTGGTGATGGTGGTAGTGGACAGACTTACCAAATATGTCCATTTTATACCACTATCTCATCCTTATATAGCAGTTAAAGTGGCTTCCTTATTCATGACTCACATTTTCAGGTTACTTGGGCTGCCTGCTTCTATAGTGAGTGATAGGGACCTAGTGTTTACTTCAAGGTTTTGGGAGGAGTTGTTTAGATTGCAAGGAGTTGACTTGGCTATGTCCTCTGCCTATCACCCTCAATCTGATGGTCAGATTGAGGTGGTTAACAGAAGTCTTGAGCAATATCTGAGGGCCTTTGTTGGTGACAAGCCAAAACAGTGGGTAGAGTGGTTACCTTTGGCTGAATTTTGGTTTAATACTAACCATCACACTGCAACTAAGGTGACTCCCTTTGAAGCTCTTTATGGTTTTCAACCCCCTCAATTCATGGATTACATTCCAGGCCTTACTAAGGCTGCTGCTGTGGATGATTTTTTATTAGCTAGGCAGCAGATTTTGGACCTTCTTAAAGGGAACCTAGTAGCTGCTCAAGACAGAATGAAGTTGCAGGCTGACAAACATAGGCAAGAAAGAAGTTTTGAGGTGAGTGATTGGGTTTTTCTTAGGCTACAACCCTTCAAACAACACTCCCTTCATTGGTCTAAGGTGGGGAAGCTGGCACTAAAGTTTTTTGGTCCTTTTCAAATTCTACAGAAGATTGGATCAGTGGCATACAAATTGGATTTGCCTTCCACTTTCGAGGTCCATCCTGTATTCCACATCTCTTGTTTGAAGGCTAAGATTGGCCAATCAGTTACTCCAATTCCAACACTTCCTCCAGTTGATGCTCAAGGCCGTATCACTCCAAAACCAAAAGCTATTTTGCAGCAAAGGCAATGTTGGATCAGAAGGTACAAGGATGCTACTGAGGTTTTGGTTCACTAGGAAGGTTCTTCTCCAGCTGATGCCACTTGGGAACTTCTTCATAAACTGCAGGTTCAATACCCTCACCTTGTGGGCAAGGTGCTTTAAAGGGAGAGGTCTTGTTAGGACCCTGACTGAAGTACATTGAGAGGTTGTGTGGCTAGACAGTGTAGACTGCAGGGCTAGGCAGTCCGTGATGTAGGGCAGCTAGGCAGTCCATGATGCAGGGCAGCCTGATGGATAATGCAGGGCAGCCTGATGGATAATGCAGGGTAGTGTGTTGGGCGGTGCAAGGTAGTGTGTTAGGATAAGCTGTTGTGACAAAGGGGTGCTAGGATGAGCTGTTGTGACAGAGTGGCAAGAGAGGCTTGTAACTAAGGTGTTGTACTGTTGTGCTATTGTTGTATTGCATTAAGTGTTGTACTTAGTTAGTTAGGCTTAGTTGGTTAAGTTGTGCTGTGTTGTACCTAGTTAGTTAGAATAGGATATAAGCCACAAATCAGATTGTAAGCATTTCATTGAAGAATAATATAGAAAATAGCTAATTCTTGAATTGCTACTGGAGGTAGATTCCCTCGAAGAATCAATCAATGGAGGCCTAGTTCCCTCTAAGAATTACTAAACTGAAAATCAATAGGTTGGATTCTTATCAGTATATTAGCATGGAAGAAAGTTCATTCCGTTTATTATGTAATCAATATTGCAAATAAACATCCATGTATATTTTTTATAACTTAACTTTTTTGATATTCATAGCTGTGATTAGGTAATAAGGTTTTTTTTTTTTTTTTTTTTGGGTGAGAAAGTGACTAGGTAATAAGTTGGATGACTAAAGTCACATGATTGAATTATATATAGATGATTATTTGAACCGCGGGTTTAGAGAAAACATTATCTTTAGTAAAATACAAGCAGTATACTACATAATATATATGTATGTAATTTTTTTTTTAAATTTTGCTTTTATCATACAAGTCTCAACTTTTTTCTAAAAAAATAAATAAATAAAAACACTCAACTACCCTAAAGAATGCATGTCTTTTTCTATATAAAAATATAATACAGGCATTAAATATTTTTTTATGATACTTATACAAAATTGCTACAATTTGAATGAATGGTAATACCCTTATCATAACTATATATTGGTTTGAATGAATGGTAATACTTTGTTCAAAATTCAACAAATCTTACTAATAATTTGGTTTACATTGTTGTAAGCCCGAACTATATAACTCAAACTTAAGAAAATTATAGAATTCTATTCTGGAAGTATAATAAATGTGTATTATCTTCTTCCACATAAAGAGAGTGTCTCACCTTAAATTTAATTAGTAAGACTCACTTTGATGATATTTTAACTGCATGCTTTTAGGGCATTTGTTAATGTATCATGTTGTTAAAAAATTAGCTACTATTTATTTTTTCGTAATAATTTTTTTTTAAAATTTTCTAAATCAATATCTTTAAAGTATTCGTTAATCTTTTCCTTTTATAACTTCTCACAAACTTATTCCTATGAGCTTGACTGACTTCTAGTATTTCTTTTTATTAATTGATTTATTTTTTATTTTTGAGAAGAACTTACTTCTGGTACTTCGCTGCACCCAAGATGAAATGTTCAATGCATAATACTATAAATTCACTGGGCACGTACATGCGAGATACTAGAAGGTGGGACGTGTGAAAATTAAAGGGTATGATTCTAAGGATCAAAATTAAGGGACTCCGGCTTAGAGAACAAAATCTAACATGACAAAGACTAGTATCTGAATCGTAATTATCTGTAATATAGTTTGTCAGAAAGTGAATTATTTCAATTTTTATCGTAGGATCTATCTAAATCTCTTATGTATCTATTAGATGGTGATACTCTATGAAAGGTCTTTGCTTTCCAGTTGGAAGGATTCAAAAGTAGAAGGTTCCAGTGGTAACTCTCACTCATTACTCATGTCATGTGGGACCTCTAACTAATAATTCTTTGCTTCATTTTTCCATGTCCATTCTGGTTCTGGAACAGCCATTGGGTAATGCTGAGAAGATTCTAATCAATAATTTTATGATTGTTGCGGATGTCGAGCACAGCGGATATGAAATCTAGGAAAACATTGCCTATCTTTTCCTTTCACACTGTTGCATTTCTACGGTCTTTTTGTTTTTTAAGTAAGTTCTAAAAAAGAAATAGTTTCAGAATTTTCCTCATGTGGCAAATGACAAATTACACCTTTGATTTTTTTTTTTTAATTAATTTCTTTTTAAAATTTTGTCATATTATTTAGAACTGGACTTTATAAAAGATGACAATTTAAACACTTGGTTTCATAATAGTTAAAAACCACGGTCAAATGCAACGTATCTAGCAGGAATAAAATTTTGACTGACGCCTACTACACCAATGTGGCACAGTTTTGTTGTGGGCTTGTTGTCTTCTTAACATTAGAGAGGGGTAAGAAATACAGCAGAGGGCGGATAACAGAGTAATTATCTTTAAACTTATCTCCCTTGTCTATCGGTAACAGCAAATAAACAATATGTCATTTAAAATTTTTTGTAAAAGTATTGTGAAAATATTGTATACATAACTTTATAATTTAGAGAAGTGTTACGTCTACAACATTTTTACAACACTTTCACAACAAATCTTTTTATTTTATATATAAGATAGAAATTCTACTCTAACTTAATCTAAGTGTATATGTGTGTGAAGCTCTCTCCTGAAGATTTAAACTCCGACTCTTATCCCCTACACCCTACAAGCAGAGTTAAGTAATAGGTTATTACTAGTTTTAATTTGAACTTTATTACTGATATTACTTTCTTGTCCACTAAAAGCATAAAATAATAATATGTCATTTATTGTAAAAATATTTTTAAAAAAAATATTATGTACATAACATTTCTCTATAACTTAAAAGGACGAAAACTAGCACAAATTAATAATAAAATTAAAAGGAGAAAGCATTCATTTAGTACTTTTTTTTTTTTACATGTAAAACACCACTTTATTATATTTTCTCCATAAGTTATATGATACAATGGAGCAAATTTGTTTGAAGCAAAAAATAAAAATAAAATATGGAGCAAGTTGTTGTGTTGGGACCACCAGTATCTAATGTGAAGGCTGAAGTTATTGAGTTTGTTAACGTTAGTTTGTTATTTGGCTTATTCTAGCAGAGTCCTAGGAGTTCTTTTGCCTAATTTTCATTTGTAAATGTTACCAATCGTGACATTAGTTTGTAGCAAAACTTGTAGTACTTTTAACATTTTTTTTTTTGGGTTGTAAATCCCCCTATGGAATTGAATAAAATCAACAACATTATCATCCAAAAATTATCTCTTGAGGCGGCCTGAATTACCTCCAACTAATCTAGAAATTATCATTTTTTTTCTCTGTTTTAATTTCCTCAGATAAGCCACCATAGGTAACGAGATAAAGAACAGTACGTAACCATTAGATCTATCAAATTCTTGAAGAAAATTTCCCATGAGCATTTTTTTTTATAGATATCACACGATTTTGGATTTGCAAAACCAGATACGCTTGTTAGAACAATTTCTAGTCAAAGAAATATACGAAAAAAAAAAAAAAAAAAAAAAAAGGTCTCGGTGAGTCTTTATGCTGCTCTTGAGGTTGAGTGATTCTTAGATCAAATATAAATGGATAGAAGAAATATATAAGTTTTATTATTATTATTATTATTATTTTTTTGTGCGGACATGAAGTTATATAGAATTGTTGTAGAGTTTGTCAAATAATGAGGATGTGGATATCAAGCATTTTGCAAGTAGCGACTAGAGGAGAAATTATTCAGTAAACTGCAATTATGCGAAAGCTTAAACAAACTTTAATTTATTTTACTTTTAAATGTTTTCAACTTTATTTATCTTGTTAGATTCAGAGGAATTGGATAGTACTGCAACTATTAAAGTAATAAGCTGTTGAAAACAGAGTAAATTTTCTGCTCGAACGTTGAATTAAAAACTTCTCTTTTCTGTGACTTTCATTTAGTTCAGTTGGTATATAGTCTGTGGTGATCAAACAAGAGATTTGAAGTTCAACTTTCGTATAACTCTCACTAAAAACTAACCGGCATCTTGACATGGTGATAAAGAGCAATTGAATCAGATAATATAGGTTAAAATTCTATTCTATACGTAAAAACTTGTCATTTTCAAAAGCTGATCCCCTATCATTAAATGACAGTTTATTAATAACAAGCTACTGAGTTTTACTGCGCAGACAAAATATGAAAAATATTGCTAAGTGGAGGAACCTCAGAGCCATTTGAAGGTAAAAAGTCAAGCTGAGAATATTAAGGCAGATATTCCTTTCCACTAAAACTTGCCCATTCCTTACCTCACCGGTCACCAGCAATGCCGATCTAGTGACAAGGTCTATACAACTGTAAATAGGTCGTGCAATTGTAGAATTTTCATTTAAGATCATTGTCAATTTATTTAAGATCTTTTCTCCTCTCTTCGTATGTGTATTAAGACATTCTTTCTCCTCTTCGTGTGTGTTAAATACTTAGTATTTATAAAATTAAAAAAAAAAAATGGGTAGAATTTTCATTTGGCCCACCTAGTTAGACCTGATCCACATTCAAATCTTGATATTGTCTACTCCCATGATACTTTGAATCTCTATAGATTCTCAACAAAACATAAAAACATCTATCTGCATCATGTATTTTAGCTAATTGCTATAATTTTTTTGTCCTAGAATAAGAGATTTACGTTGGTCGGCTGATAAGAGAGTAATTATGACGTGTAAAAGCAAAGATTTCAAATCCTATAGAATCTATTAAAAAAAAAAAAAAAAAAAATTCTTTACACACACCGCCCTTTTTATCCTTCCATTTACTGCTCTCTACATTTGTTCTTAAAAACTCAGAAAAGCAAAAGATTCCAACAACTACTCGAGAGCAAGAGAGAGAGGTTTACACAGAACACACAATTCTTTTTAAGAGTGGGTAGGTAGAGAAAAACTAGGGAGGTATAGAAGGTGATGGAGCTGAACCAAAGTGAGGGGATATACAAAGCCAAGAGGCCCATGACAAAGTCAGAGAAGGTGGTGGAGATGAACTCAGATGATCAGAAAGCGATTCGAGCCAAGACAGAGTCAAGGTTCACACCAAAGAATGGGAGTACTGTAATTCCAGCAAAGAGGAGGTTAGTTAAAACAGTGATGTTTGATTCGATTGTCAAATCTATTGCCTCTCTTCTCCGTTCTCTTTGTTCCTCTGCCTCTGAAGTCCCCAAGGCCGCCCTATCTGAAAAGTCCAGCAGCAGCTCAAAGTTGGTGCCACTTCCACCTCCCAATTCATCAAATAGCAAGTTACAATAGTAACATATTTCCAAATATAATGTTGCACTGGTCTTCTGGAACGATTTCAAGCCTCTGTTTGATCTTTTCTTTGTCTTCCGCTCCTCCTTTTGGTGGTAATTAAACGATGTCATGTACAGTGCATTTCAAACATTTAGTATTATAATATCTATCAACTTCAATTATGTTACATGTCATTAAAAAGAAATAATAATTAAGAATATGATAATACTTGACAGTATTGAAAATTACACTTTTAATGTTTGAGGTAATTTTCATTTATCTTTTATGTTCCTATATATTCACGAGGACGTAGTTGTTTGTAGACTAAAGTCTCCCTGGAATTTCTTTTTAAAAAAACTCTTGGTATATATATATGAGAAAGTAAATACAAAAATTATTCTAAAAAAAAAGGTAAATATTTGGTACCCCAAATTGAATCTAAAAAAGAAAGAGTGATGCTAAGAATAATATGAAATTTACTATATAAAAATAAAATTTAAATATTAATTTTTTGTGGTGGTTAAAACTAAGAGCCCACTAATTATATTCATTATCACATCAGTTAATAAGATTTATCTTGTAAAATTCAAATGGTCATCACTTGACCTATATGTGGTTTGTATTAAAGTTGTGGCTTATGGATTCAATTGAAAAATAACCCTTTCAAATTAGAGGTTCACCAAAATTATACAGGGGGAGGAGTCACTTAACCTATATATGTTTGGTATTATAGTTTGCTTAATTGATGTTTGAGATCTAAATTTAAGTTAAAAGTTTAGGAATTTCAATTTTGAGTGATGTTATGCCGCTTGGTTCCACCTTAAGGATTGTTTGATTACTTCTTATTTTTTGTCATCCTTTTTTTTTTTTTTTTTTTTTTTTTTAAGAAAACTAGTTAACAACACTAATTAGTTTTTCTAATAATGTTAAATATGAGTTACAACTTTCTAGTTGATATTCTCTCAAAAAATAAAATAAAAAATTTCTGATTGATACTATTTCCTTTATAAAATAGTTGTACTACACTCAATAAATAAGTATTTTAAGTCAAGAATAGTGTCAAAAGTCAAACTAGGCTTCAAAATAACATTTTCTAGTGGATTCTTTGATATATTTTATACATTGAAAGGAAAATTGTTATGATATTAATTATGCAATTAAACTTAGTGGATTCTTTGATAATTGTTGTGATTTAAAAGACTAATTGATTAGAAATGTAATAAGTTATAGGTAACCATTATTTTATAAATTTTCTTTTATTTATATTTTGTTAATATTGTATAGATGTTAGTTTTATTTTTTTATATATTAATTTAATATTGTTAAAATTTTTGATGCTTTGGTCCCCCAGAAGAAACCTGGCTCTGTTCCTACCCCTCCAAAACTAATTTACAATTTTTGTTGAGAAGAATAATTTACATTGACATTATCGGCCTTACAAGACAAAATCCAACTAGAATTTGTTGTGATAGTCAAAGGTGGTCCAAAGGTATACGCGTCAATTTGATGCTAGATCACATAATCTTATGTGAATCTTTTAGATAGTGAGACTCTGCTGGTACCAAAGTGGACAACAATATCCAGTGCTTCAAATCATGGATAGTAGAACACCTGACTTAGTTCCTTCACAGCTATTTTACTACTTTATTTATTTATTTTTTAAAATAAATAAATGATTTTTCTGATGTATTACAAGATCACAAATTAAATTTTATCTCTGTCCATTATATAACCTAGATTCTATATTTGACAATTTTACACTGACTAGAAGCTACGCTCATGAGAAATGCTGGCAAATAATGAAATAGTCTGCCTACTCTTCTATTGAGTTCAATATCGATCCCTTACTCTTTAACGTTACTTTCCATGCGTCTTTAACATAGGAGGCCTTAGAGCAACCACATCAGCGGTTGCATAATCTTGCAAAATACAAAAAGTAAGTAATTTTACACCTTTTGATCCAAAAAACACCCACATTAGTGGGTGTAAAATTGTACATAAATGCACAATTGCTACAGTAACCGTGCTTATATGCACGGTTACTATAGCTTTGCATATTATTATTTTATTAATTTCTCAGTTTGGCTCCCTTTTTTCTCTCTCTGCTTCCTTTGAAACGAACTCTGAAACGAACTCGGGCTTTTCTCTTCTCCCTTGTATTCTTGCTCCTCTGTTATAGACCAACACCGGTCAAGAAAGGATCACCCAAATACAAAAACCCCAAAACTAAATTTAACAATAACCTACTATAGAACCAAGCAAAACCCAGATGAAATCAAAGCCAAAATTAACCAAAACCCAGATGACCACCACCATCATATCAACCTAGCATTACCCAACTATCACCGGTCTACCACCACAACCCATTTCAACATTTGATAATCCAAATACAAAATCTACAAAATCAAACCAAAAATAACTCAAAATCAACACAAAACAACTTAAAATCAACTCAAACCCTATTGGAAAACCCATCCCAAACCCAACTCAAAATCAACCCAAAACAAAATCAACTAAAAATCAAACTCATACCCATACAAAAACTGAGAGAGAAAGAGAGAAAGAGGCAGATTCATCGTAGCTGCTGATGTCGCCATTGTCTCTAGAGCTGTTGCTGATGTCACCGGAGTTACTGATGCTGCTGGAGCTGTGTGTGCGTGTGTAAGGGCAAGGGGTTTGGGATGAGAGACGGGCAAAGATTTGAGAAAGATAAGATGAGGGAGATATTAATGAAGAGATATATAATAAAATAATAATAAAAATGATTATTTAAATTGATGTGTATAATAGACAAACTGATGTGGGTGCTTTGTAAAAATCGAAGTGTAAAATAGAAAAAGTAGGTTCTAGATGTGCAAATTTACAAAATTTTTACATCCACTAATGTGAATGCTCATACAAGCAAGTAATTAATTATCGTTATGGAAAATAACCAAAAGGGTTGTTGAGGATAGGCATAGAATCAGAAAGTGAGGGCAGGGACATTGATGTTTATGTACATATGCTGTCAATTGTTATGCTTTTTATCTAAACAAAAAACAAAAATTGTGTTGTGCCTTTTGCCCTATGAATCCAGGTATGTGAGTATGTCATGCTATATTGCTTTTCATATTTTGTACACCACATTCAATTTGCTGCCCACATGACAACCTACCACTAGCCATATAATTGTAAAATCGACAATGGTTGTCTTTTGTACGATGAATACTACAAATAAGTAACCCAGTCCAACTCAACTCATTGGGTTGAGTCCAATTTTAAGGATTGTTAGGTTGAGTTGGGTTGTGATTTTTTTTTTTTTTTTTTTAATTTACAATAGATCGGGTAGAGTTTAGATCATAAAATTCACAAATCTACCTATTTGAACCAACCCACCTATATTTAATATATATTTAAAAATATATTATACAATTTTTTTTAATTTACTTTTTTGCCCATTTTCGTAAATAAAACTCAAACTCTAAATTCTACTCATGTAGTTTGTGTTGGTTTGGTATTATACTTAAAATTATTTGGTTATAAATTTTCTTATAAATTTTCTCTTAGTGATGGTGTTGTTCTAATGCTCGATTTAAAAATAATAATTGATATTAAAAAAAAGTCCAACCCATAGATTCAACTAGATCCACTGGGGTTGAGTTGGACCACTGTAATGAGTTGGATTTTTTTTAGTCCACCACGGTAGGTTAGATTGAAAACCCTTAAACCCAACTCAATTCATGCATATCCTTACCTATAAGAAGGCGATTTTAAGTATCAGATAAAAAAACCATGAATTAGAGTACCTAATTGGTTGAATTGATTAAAGAGCAATCATTATGAGACAAATAATTGTATATTTTTTAATAAATAAAATCTATACGTTACAAATTTGTCAAGAAACTTGGCTCCTTTCGCTTATTCAAGCGAATCAATCTCGACCATTGTCCAATCTAGTTTGTTTAAAACCACCGGGAGTCATGACGACAGGCTTAAAAAAATGATTTCGTCTGCAAGTTCTTTTCATTGTGTAGCAAACATGTTCTATAAAGTTAGAAATTGTGAGTGTGGGACAGAGATTGTTCCCACCACGCGGGGTGTTTTTTTCTTTGACGGGATTTAGCAGACCCAACTCCAAGGCATGTCGTTCATGTACTAGAGATGCCATAAGATTAAAGTTCAAAGTAACGGCAGGCAATGAAAGTTATTTCATGATCCCATTCAAACGATGATGCTGATGTACACACAAAATCTTCTATGGCCACGTGTTGTGCTCGCATTCAAGTGGTGACGTTTTAGAGGTATTGATGCTAGTGATGCTACAAACATTCTTTTTGAACAAATCATATTACAAATTGATGTATCACTTATTACAAAAAGAAGAAAAATACAAAAGTACAACAAGTTTTATTAAATATAGCTTACAAATTGATGTGATATTGAATATGATGTTGTAGGAAAGCACCTCCAGATAGCACTCCCACCTAAATATTGATTGTAAAAATATTATGACTATAGAAAGATCTCCAAGAAATAAAAAATAGGAACAAAGCAAACCTAAAATCTAAAAATAAATAAACACACACAAACAAAAGAATACCAAGGGTTTATGTGGTTCGGCTTTTGGCCTACATCCACAGGCTGCGACGAAGAAATTCCACTAATCAAAATATGGAGATATACAAGTTGGTGTATCAATATTCTCACACACACCTAATCCCCAATACACCCAATAGTTCTCTGACAAATACAAGGAATAGAGAAGACCTTGCATCCTATGCTAAACTAGAGAACTCTCACAATAATATGAAGCAACCAAAACTCTCTATTGCACTCTCTATTTTCTTCTCTCTGAATTGCCGAAGCACCTTCTCCTTATATAAAGTATCAAGTTGGCAAAGATGAATCCTAATAGAATTGTATTCCATATATTCACATGCTACTCCAAGTAAACACTACCTCAAGTAGGACTCTAATTTTCATCTCTTGAGCACGTGAGGTCCAAATCAATTCCAAATTGAATGGGATATCTAAACCGGTTAGGTATCAATTTAAGAGTCCTAAAACAATTAGGAATTATAGGACATCAAGTCTTATACTCCACTCCAAACAATTTGGATTAGGATAACAAGCCATCGACTTCACAAATCTCCACCTTGGCTTGAATCCAATCAAAGCACACAAACAAAACTTCTCCGTCATCACCACCAAAGCCCCTAAGGGTTATCACAAACTACAAATGCCAGTCAAGCCCAAGCAATGCTTGAACTTGTGCAAAGGGACTGGCTTAGTCGTCATGTCAGCTGGATTATCTGCAGTCCTAATCTTCTTAAGAAGAATATCTCCTTCATCAATAATTTTATGAACGAAGTGGAAGCAAACATCAATATGTTTAGTTCGAGAGTGACGGACTTGGTTCTTTGCTAAATAAATAGCAATTTGACTATCACAAAATACAAAGACATGCTCTTGATAAATTCCCAAGTCTTCAACCAAACCATGTAGCCAAATAGCTTTCTTAATGGCTTCGGTCACAGCCATGTATTCAGCTTCAGTGGTTGACAATGCAATAGTGGACTGCAATGTCAACCTTCAACTCACCGGTGCTTTAGCAAGTGTAAACATGTAGCCCGTAGTAGAACGGCACTTATCTAGATCACCAGCAAAACCTGAGTCAACATAACCAACTAAGTGGTTTCCAACATTATCATCTCTCTCAGTCTTCCCAAAATGTGAGTCAACAAACCCAAATCAACAGTTCCCAAAATGTATCTCAAAATCCATTTAGCCGCTTGCCAATGACCTTTTCCTGGATCATGCATATAACGACTAACCATACTGACAGCTTGAGAAATATCCGGCCAAGTACACACCATTGCATACATAAGGCTATCAACCAAACTCGCATATGGGACATGAGCCATGTACTCACGCTTCTCATCGATGCGTAGTGACGACAAAGCACTAAACTTAAAATGAGGGGCCAAAGGAGTACTTACAAGCTTGGTATTAGAATTCATACCAAAACGTTGTAGTACTTTAGTCAAATATTGCTTCTATGTTAAATGAACAGTGCCCTTCACTCTATCTCATGCAATCTCCATTCTAAGTATCTTCTTTGCTTCACCAAGATCCTTCATCTCAAATTCTAAACTCAATTGAGTCCTAAATCATTCAATTTCTGCCTTGTTTTTACATGCCACCAACATGTCATCTACATATAAAAGCAAGTAGATATAGAATCCATCAGAAAGCCTACGAAGATATACACAATGATCAAACTGGCTCCTAGTGTACTTTTGCCCAATCATGAAGTAGTCAAACCGCTTATACCATTGTCAAGGAGACTGTTTCAATCCATACAATGATTTCTTCAATTTGCAGACCCAATTCTCCCAGCAACTTCAAAGCCATGAGGTTGAGACGTGTAAATTTCTTCCTCCGAATCTCCATTCAAGAAAGCTGTCTTCACATCAAGTTGTGCTAATTCGAGATCAAATTGTGCTACCAAAGCTAGCAAAATACAGATAGATGAATGTTTAACAATAGGAGAGAACACCTCGTTGTAGTCAATCCCTTCTTTTTGAGCATATCCTTTTGCAACCAATCTAGCTTTGAACCACACACTATCTTTGCCTATGGGTTCCTCTTTCTTTGTGTAAACCCACTTGCACCCAATCTCTTTCTTGCCTTTAGGAAGCTGTACCAAATCCCAAGTCTGATTCTTGTGAAGAGATTGCATTTCCTCATCCATAGCCTTCTTCCATTCACCACTCTCGGATGTGCACACAGCTTTTTTATAGGTGGATGGAATGTCTTCTTCAACAATAGGAAGTGCATAAGCTACAGCATCAACATATCTAGCTGGTTTTTGAATTTCCTGTTTGAATCTTCTCACTGCAATGGACTTTGTCAACTGTGAAGGTGTCAAAACTAAAGCTTCACTCTCATCTAGATTATTTCCTTCATTAACCACAATATCATTGTCTGTGTTAACAGACTTTAAAGAAATAACAGGAGTCTCAAACTCCACCGGTTGCGAATCATTCTCAACTGTGCCCTCCTCCACCTGCTTAATAGGCTTGTCAAACTCAAATTCATTAAATGTAACATCTTGGCTATGAATTATCTTCTTTGTCTCGATACACCAAAGCCTATATCCTTTCACATCTGAACTAAAGCCCAAGAAAATAGCTTTCTTGGCTCTAGGATCCAATTTTGAATCCTTCACATGATAATATGTAGGACAACCAAATATGTGCAAGGAATCATAATAGTAGCAGGAGATCCAGATCATACCTCTAGGGGAGTTTTCCCTTCATTCGCAGCTGCAGGCAAACGATTGATGATGTGACTTGCATATGTTACCGCCTCAGCCCAAAATTCTTTACCTAATTTTGCTTGAGACAAAATACACTGCACCTTCTCCAGCAAAAGTACGGTTCATTCTTTCAGCTACTCCATTTGGTTATGGGGTACCTTTAACAGTGAAGTGACAAACAATACCTTCATCTTGACAAACTTTCAAAAAAGGATCAGACTTGTACTCACCACCATTATCAAATCTGAGTCATTTTATCTTACAACCTATTTGAGTTTCAATCAATTTCTTCCACTTCAAAAATACATCAAGAACCTCATCTTTATGCCTCATAGTGTAAATCCAAACCCGGCGGGAGTAATCATCAACAGAAGTAACATGCTTACCTCCAAGAGAAGCAACCTTAGCAGGCCCTCACACATCTATGTGTACATAGTCAAGTGTACCCTTTGTTTGATGAACTGTAATGTCAAACTTAACTCTAGTTTGCTTCCCCAAAACACAATGCTCACAAAATTCTAACTTGTAGGTCTTGGCACCCTTTAGCAAACCTTGCTTTACAAGACTTTGCAAAGCATTCTCACCAGCATGCCTAAAACGCATGTGCCAAAGTCTAGTAGTATTTGAAGCAACCTCCTTAGTAATATCAGAAACAATCTCCACCTACAATAGTAGTCCCGTCAAGGAAATACATATTTCCTTTTACGAGTGGCCCTCAATGCTACAAATGCACCATATGAAACTTTCAAAATTCCATTCTCCATGGTAATCTTAAATCCCTTGGATTCTAAGAAACCAACAGATATTAGATTCTTTTTCAAGTCTGGTATATATCGAAATTTTGTCAAATTACGAACTATTCCATCAGGCAACTTCAACTTGATTTTACCCATCCCTAGGATCTCACAGGCTTCATCATTACCCATGAGGAATGAACCACGTACCAACTCATCCAGATTGTAAAACCATTCCTTCTTCGGACACATATGAAAGGTACAGGCAAAATCCATGATCCATTCATCTGAATGGCAAACAAATGATGAACTAGTCAATTCAAAATCAGAATCTTCATCAGTACTATGTGCTATATTAGCATTAGAATCTTTCTTGTCCTTATTCTTCAAAAGTGGGCAATCTTTCTTCCAATGCCCTTTATTGCGATAGAAGGCACACCATCTTTCCCAATTTTCCTCTTTGTAGATCCTTTTGACTTAGAGCACGATCTACCTCTTCTACTAGACTACTTATGTTCAGACCTGCCTTTAACTATCAGTGTTTCACTACCTGTGTCCACATAGGCCTGCTTATCTTTCTTACGATATTCATTGTTAGTCAAAGCATTAGACACATCATTAAACTTAATTTCATTCTTCCCATACAATAGTGTTGTGATTAAATGATCATAAGTATTAGGTAGTGAATTCAACAATAAGAGAGCTTTATCTTCGTCTTTAATCTCAACTTCTAAATTTAGTAAATCAGCAAGTATTTTATTATAATTATTCAAGTGCTCAAACAAAGAAATACTTGCACGATACTGGAAACGGAAGAGCTTTTTCTTCAAATATAGATAGTTCTCCACACTCTTCGTCATATACTTGTCTTCTAGCATCTTCCAAAGTTCTTTAGCTTTTGTCTCCCTCATAACAAAATACTTTTGATCCTTGGCCAAACACAAACGGATGGTGCCGCAAGCTTGTCTATTTATCTTGTCCCAATCTTTGTCTGACATCTCTTCAAGTTTGTCTTCCAAAGCAATATCCAACTCCTGTTGGATCAAGACATCCATAACTTCGCATTGCCACATGCCGAAGTTGTTAGTTCCATCAAACTTCTCTACGTCAAATTTGGCATTAGAAACCAACGTCCTAACTGCCGAAGGTTTTGCAAAAGACTCTGTCGAAGCTTATCCAGAGGAATCTGCCGAAGATTTTGTAGAGGAATCACTTGACATCTTTCTCCTCAATAATTAAGTTCTTAAATCAATCACCAAAATCTCCAAAGAGAACAAATCCAAACCACCTAGGTAACGAACCTAGGCTCTGATACTAGTTTTTTGTAGGAAAGCGCCTCCAGATAGCATTCCCACCTCAATATTGATTGTGAAATTATTATGACTATAGAAAGATAATAAACAATAGGAACAAAGCAAACCTAAAATTTGAAAATAAATAAACACACACAAACAAAAGAACACCAAGGATTTATGTGGTTCGGCTTTTGGCCTACATCCACGGGCAACGATGAAAAAATTCCACTAATCAAAGAAATTCCACTAATCAAAATATGGAGATATACAAGTTGGTGTATCAATATTCTCACACACACCCAATCCCCAATACACCCAATAACTCTCTCACAAATACAAGGAATAGAGAAGACCTTGCATCCTATGCTAAACTAGAAAACTCTCACAATAATATGAAGCAGCCAAAACTCTCTATTGCACTCTCTATTTTCTTCTCTCTGAATTGCCGAAGCACCTTCTCCTTATATAAAGTATCAAGTCAGCAAAGATGAATCCTAATAGAATTGTATTCTATATATTCACGTGCTACTTCAAGTAAAGACACTACCTCAAGTAGGATTCTAATTCTCATCTCTTGAGCACGTGAGGTCCAAATCAATTCCAAATTGAATGGGATATCTAAACCGGTTAGGTATCAATTTAAGAGTCCTAAAACAATTAGGAATTAGGAATTATAGGACATCAAGTCTTATACGCCACTCCAAAACAATTTGGATTAGGATAACAAGCCACCGACTTCACTCATTCTCTATTCTTTAGGATAACAAGTCTTATCAAACTAATTGGTGGCATATTAGTTTGTAGAGTTTAAATCCAATAAGAAAGCGGTAGAAAATCCATAGTTTACATCCTCAACCTGCAAGAGGCGTTGCCAAAATCTATTAGAGACATTGCCAGTGTTTAGAAAAGAACTTGTTTTTGGGTCTCCAACACTTGGCTTTGTGTTTGACGGTTCTCGAGCCTTTGCTTTTGGCCATTTTTGCTGTTGGATTCTCTTCAATCTTCCACTATGCAAACTCTCAAGCAAATCCAAGTGTCGACGACGCAAAGCCAAGTGCTAGTGACCCAAAAAAGAAAAGTTCTTTTACATACTTCAATGGATTTTGGTGGCGTCTCCAATGGGCTGAGGTTTGGTGGTTCTATGGTTATAAGGGAACCATGATGGGATTTTGATTTTGGTTTGCCGGTTCCTTCGTCTAATTGGAGTGAATGATTGTGCATGGCAAGTCCTATTTTTACATTTGTGAAAAGCTTTTTTTTTTTCTTTTTTTTTTTTAGAAAGAACATTTGTGAAAAGCTGATGTAGCAAATTGTTATTGGTGGGTGTAAACCATAGTAGAATTGTAGCATCCCTACTAGTATCAATTAGCCTATATTGCCGGCAGGGGAAACCTCCTAAACATTTTAAGGTAAAAAGTCAAGCTACGATTATTAACTATTAAGGTAGGCATTCCGGCTAAATCTTGCCTCATTGCATATTTATTTGCCTCAATACAGTAGCATAAAAATCCAAAAATCGAAAAAATTTTCCTCTGGCCTACCTAGGCCTAATCAACATTATAATCTTGATACTGTCTGTTGACTCTGCTCCCAAGCTCTTTGAATCTCTGCACATATTACTCTATTTTCCATCCCTTTTCTGGTCTCTAAAGAATTAAAGACAGTAATCTTATATTGTTACAGTGTGATTCTCTGAATCAAAGATTTTAAAAATGACAAAAATGTTAGAAGTACGTGGTTAGATGATTAAATTTTTCATTTTCTAATAGTTTATAATTTTAAGAGAATCGATAATTTAACAGAAAACTTGTTTACACGATCTCTCGATTTGTAACTAAAAATGTGATTAAAAGTCACATTTTCAAGTTATAAAAACATAGCAGGTGTAAAACAAATTATGTTTTTAATTATATTTCACAGTAAAACATACAATGTAAAACAAAAATCGCCAAGTAGGAATTTAACATTACAATATAATCTGCCGTTATCCGAAGTTAAAAAGTCAAGCTAAGAATATTAAAGCAAATATTCCATAGAGATCGAATAAATAGTAAAAATTTCGTCCGGCCCACCTATCCACATTAAAATCTTGATACTGTTTGCTCGCTCGCTCCCAAGCTAATTTGAATTCTGCACATATCACCCTCTTTTTCCTTCCATTTAAAAGTCCCAACTATTCATTCTCAAAAACTCAGAAAAGCTACAGATTCTAACGACTGGAACATAAAAGTGCAGCAGTTGAGAGTAAGAGAAGGACAGAGGAAAAGAGGGAAAGAATTTTATACACCGTTCCTTTTAGGACTCTTCAAGAAGAAGGTTACTTATATATGGAGCTGAACCAAAGTGAAGGAATAGTCAGGGCCAAGAGGCTCATGACAAATCCAGAGAAGGTGTTGGGGATGAACTCAGATGATCAGAATGGGATGAGTAGAGCCAAGACAAAGCCACGGTTCACACCAAAGAATGGGAGTGTAATTCCAACAAAGAGGAGGTTAGTTAAAACAATGACGCTTGATTGGATTGTCTAATCTATTGCCTCTCTTCTTCGTTCTCTTTGTTCCTCTGCCTCTGAAGCCCCCAAGGCCTTATCTAAAAATTTCAGCCGCGCTCAAAGTTGGTGCCATTTCCACCACCCAATTCAACAAATGGCAAGAAGAAAGAATAACACATTTCCATACCCATCATTGCATGGCAATGCATCAATAGATTCAATAACATTGCCTTTGCCTCCCTATAATTACCATATAATATGTTTTGACCTTGTGTGTCGTCCTCGTTCTTGTGGCCATTGACTTCTAACATTGCACTGGTCAGGGCCTCCTATTAGTCATGCACTTTGGTCTCTCCTTTTCCTTCGTCCTCTTCATTTGGTGGTGATAAGGCCAATGTCAGCCATTATACAAAATATTGAATTGTGATAAATTCGATGTCTATAGCAGAACTCAATGTGAATTTAATTATTGAAGATGTGCTTCTCTAGTTTTCAATGTTTAAACACCACAGTATGTATTTTTACAACACTTTTTAACCCACATATATTTTCACAACACTTAAACAATGATATTAGAAATTTCTAACCAAATGGTCCTAACTTTTAAGTGTGTCTCTATTTTGGGCTTGAGATTGTTATTGACCCCCTTTTTTTTTTCTTTTTTTTTATCTCTTGAACATTGATCAGGCTTTTATTAATTGTAATTGAGCCGAATTGAATATTATAAGTCTGGTCATCAAGATAGTTTATATGTGCAGGCTTCTTTTACTTTTTGTTGAACAAGTTCAAACTTGTTTACAAACTTATTCATTACTAATGATGAAACGAAATCACAATTGTGATTATATTATTTGACTTAATTAATTAAATCAACTTTCATTCATCAACCCTAAAAATCTTGTATTGTTAAAAAATCATTCATATTTTTTATTTAAAAAAATTGATTATTTATATAATCTATAAATTAAATGATAACTTTATATTTTATTTATTCATAATTTTAGATAATTCAATGATATATATATAATCGAGTCTTATATTCACAAATCACAATTTATTAAGAAATATGTAGGAACTGGATTTGGAAGCCCAAGCCCACTTAGATTAATGGTGTCTTGCACTTTAACCCAAGCCCATACAATAGAATTTTTTTAGCGTAGAGATGGGAAGGGAATCACAATATAGTTTTATACTAAGTTTTAAGCTAATGATGCAGGTCACAGTTAAGGAAAAACAAGAGTCAAATAAGTAAAAAAGCTATCCTCGATCCTTCCCGAGGATATGTTCCTATATAAATCTTTCTTAGGTTTTCTTAGTTTGTACACTGTTCTTTCTCTTTTTTTCTTTTTCCAAAATAAAAAGTCCCTTCCTTTTAGAACTTCTTTCTTCTTATATATCCTACTTCTTTGCATCATGACCTTCAATGTGTACATCCCAAAACTCTCCCTCTGATACTTGTCCCATCAAGGCTCTACTAAAGGTGGTAGAAGGGGTTACTAGTTGTGAAAATACTATTCAGTGGTCACCTCTTCATTAATGCAATGGATAAGTTTGCCTAGAGCATTCAATGCAGGGGTGGTAGGTATACCCTTTTAGGTAACTTCCTACAACCCCACTGTTCCTCCCCCAGTGTGTTACCTCTCCTCCTTGGGCACTCGTAAGACCTCATGCCTCTTTCCCATCCTCTACTCGGGTAGACCACCTTCTTGGATCTGAGTCACTTTACAAATGGTTTGGTGAGGAACGTCACACTCCTTGTCCTTCTCAGTCCTTAGACATCTCATAAAACATATTATTGTATTTGAGCTTTATTTGTTTAAAAACATCTAACTATAAAAAATTGATTAACTTTAACTCTTCCAATTTCTATTCATAGAGAATGGTAGAAAACTAAAAGTTTGTTTCAATTAACCTTTTATATATATATATATATATATATATATATATATTCTTAAAAAAATGGAAATTATCAGTGGGAGCTTTGTAATTGTAGGTGTGTGGTTCCTTCATTCTTGTTAGGTCCTTCCAAGTTCCAACCAGAAACAAGTAACATAATAATTTAGATTGATTTTTATGTCCGCCTAATACAAGACAAAATCCAACAAGGCATAGCAGCTTGCATGTTTTTGTGTAGGGCAAAACTTAGATACAGTACCTTACATATTGTTCCTTAGGTTCCCCACCTATATTTTAGCCACCTGTCTTAGTTAAAAACTTCAATACACGGCATTAAATTTTTTCTCTTTCTGTTAATATTATTAGTTTTTCCCCTCTCACCTGCAGTAAATCATCCCTTCGTCTTCGCATCTCTCAAACTTCAAGTTGGACAATAGAGAATGGCTAGATTTTTCTTGTGCTAAGAATGGCTTGAGAGATCTTGATCCATATCTTCACAAAAAAATGTTATTATTTTAAAATTTTATTAATAATATATCCTATATTTGCATCATCATCATCCTCAAAAGCCATTCAAAAAAAAAAAAAAAAAACCTAGTTCTTTTCTCTCTCTCCCATGACCTCACTGGAAATCCAAATCTCCAAAATCAAAACCAATAAGAAATAAATGCAATCTAAACCCAGCGAAACCAAATTTGATTTCCATGGTTTTCATGCTTTGTTCATTGTTTTTTGCTTTTTTGGTTTTAGTAGCTTGTGGGTTTTGGTCTTGGCCACCAGAGAGGAGCTTGCACCAATGGCTTGGGGTTTAGAGTGAAGTCCTAGTTGTGGGACCGCGTCGGCGGTGGTAGGTTTTTATGGTGGCAATTTTCATTCCTTACCTTCTTCTTCTTACCCCTAGCCTTTCGTATTCTTTGTTTGACTTTATTGAAGCCGAATTGGTTCTTTTTAGTTCTAGATTGAGAAAGTTGGAGAGATAAAAGGCTGATATTTATTTACAACTAGGAAAGATAAAATAACGAACAAAAATGAAATAGAAGGATAGGTCTTTAACGTCGTTTGTTGAAGTTTTTAATTATGACAGGTAGCTAAAATATAGGTGGGGAATCTAAGGAACTATATATAAGGTACTGTATCTAAGTTTTACCCTTTTGTGTAATAGTCAATGTGGTCCAAAAATAGGTACTACACGTATGTTTGTAAGTAGGGATGTGACTTGAGGATTGAGATTAGGTGCAATTGCATTTAGCAATTTTACCATGCAATTACTCCCTTTTTTTTTTCTTTTTTTTTTTTTAACTTTAACTTTTTACTTTTTTAAAATATTTTTTTATTTAATAGTTGAGATTGAAAGCTGTTTTATTTAACTTTTAATCTCAACCATTAATTGCTATAGCATTAGGGTATTGCACTTAATCTTAATTCGTGCCTTGAAGGCTTGAACTCACCAATCTGACAAAACTGACTTGAGTTGGGTTGGATTAAAATTTCATTTTGAGACTTGAATCGGGTCGTGTTTGGGTTGATTATTTTTTCAATTTATTTTATCGAACTTGACTCACTATATATATATAAGTATATTTTATTATCCTTAATTTTAATTTTGGTTTTGACTATCTTGGGAAATTTGAAATATAATATTATATAAATTTTAATAATTTATTGAAAAAAGTGATCAAAATAATTAATGAAAGTCAAATTTTTTATGAGGCATAAACCATGTATAAACAACCCACTGACCCAATGGGTACATTGGATTGGGTTGGGAGATTTTTAACCTAACAATGTTGGGTAATAAGAAAGTCAAGGACTAGCATCATGCAATTGAAGAAAACAGCCGAACTCGTTATGGGGGCTCTACCTACCCTCCCGAGCTTTCCTTCAAGGATAAGCTAGTGGGGGAAATACTAGGAGCTTACTCCTAAGCTTTTGCTTTCTTGGACCAAATGAAAATGGAATCAGATTCAGATAAGGAGATTGAGGAAGTTAGGGAAGGTTTTGCATCGGTCAGCCTTTCGAAAGAAACCAAACAGCGCATTAGAGCTCCCTGGGCAAAAGTGCTCATTGTGAAAGTGTTTGGAAAGACAGTAGGGTATAACTTCCTACACTCAAAGCTTATGGGATTATGGAAGCCTTCTAGGAGAGTTGACATGGTAGATTAGTAGAGCCTTTTTCCTGTTGAGGTTTTTGATCATAGAAGACTTAGAAATGGTGCTTAAGAAAGGACCATGGTTTATTGGGGAACACTTCCTGTCAATCCGAAGGTGGAAGCTAACTTCAAACCATCAGAAGCACTAGTATCTTCAGTGGTGATTTGGGTCAGGCTCAACGAACTGCCCATTGAATACTATGATAAGGTAGTTCTCAAGCAGATTGGTCAAGCACTAGGAACGGTGCTCAAAGTGGACATGCACATCGCGACGAAAGCCAGGGGTAGATACACTTGCATTTACATCTAGGTGGACATAAGCAAGCCTCTAACTACCATGGTGTGAATTGGTCAGTGCTACCAATTAGTTGTTTACGAAGGGGTTAACCAACTATGCGTTTCACGTGGTTGCCTAGGTCACTGGAAAGAAGCCTGCCAGTATACCATCAAGCCTCCATCCTTGCCCCCAAAAGATTCTCTTGTGCTAAACGATGCTGACAAAGTGGCTATGCGCCACCTTCAACCGAGGCCCGAGACATCTCGTAGGTGGAGTCAACTGATGCAACCTTTGGTCCTTAGATGGTTGTTTCAAGTAAAAGAAAGGATGCTAGAATGTCAAAGAAAAATCACAATAACCCCTTCTTTGTTTTGAGACATGCACACCCTCATGTAAGCCCTAAAGAGCCGTTGGTAAGCAATACATTTGAAAATGAGTCGAGTGGGCCGAGTATCATCAAAGTATTTTAGGGCAAAAGGAAGGCCCATGCCGAGTTGGACTCAAGCCCATCAACTGAGGATAAAGAGTTGAATATTTCCTCAAATGGACTAGTACACATGGGTCCAGGACAGGTAAGTCTCGAGATCATGGGCTAATTCAGCAAAGGCTTGTCAAAGACAAAACCCAACTCCAACTCAGTCAAGGGCAAAAAAGACTTTGCTCGTACTAGGGCGACTAATACTTCTACAAACTATGCCGTCATTTCAAAATAACGCCATCCCACTACATTTGAATGGTCTTTTAGCATCTCTAAGATCCAGCCTAGCCCTAATGGCGCATTCAAGTTCGGTAGCAAACCAGGAAATAAAATGGGCTATCAATATGGACGGCTTGGTAGTGGAGATCCCACAAGTGAATATTGAGGAGAACAGAGCTCACCCCATCCACTCCATGGGTTGGTTCAGCCCCAAACTTCGAAAGGCACGAAAATTACTGTTTCCTCTGACTCCAACGAGTGGAACGTAAGGTTACCTCCACCTGAAAGATCTAGCTTGGGGAAGGATGATCGATCTTTGGTGGAAGTTCCTCTCAGACACCCCAAGCCAAGAAGAAGCGAGGAAATTGGTTTGGAACACCATTCCTCAAGTATCAACGACTTCGGTATTGTGCAAAGTGATACCGAAGGAGAGCTTGTCCGCAAGAAGAATGTTAGAAAACCAAGCCATTACAATGGCATTCATGGGCAGCTAACATGCAACAAAGCTTCTGCAAGTCTTCCAACCCATCACAAAGTTCAATATTCACTCGATAGCCATCGAGAAAATGATGGTTGCACTGGAACACTGTGTGACATTGATGCTTGGCAGAGGTTAGATGAAAGAGATGGTGAGGATGACCGGATGGAATTTGATGGAGGAAGCGAAACTCCTCCCTCCATTTGATGAGTGTCAGAACCCCAACCACTATTTAGTCATAAATATTATAGCTTGGAATTGCAAGGGAGCTCTGAAGCCCTCATTTTCATAATCATGTAAGGGAGCTGGTGCACAACCATGACCTAGCCATTATGATTATTATGGAGACTTGTATTGGCGACGTCAGAGCCAGGGATATCACTAATAGGCTTACGTTCGATAGGGCCATCCACACAGAAACTATTGGTTTTGCTAGCGGTCTTTGAATTTTATGGAATTCGGATAAAGTTCAGGTCACCCAACTGGCCATGTCGGAACAAGAAATCCACATCCTGGTAAAGGTAGTCTTTTCTACTTTTGAATTTATGTGTTTTGCTCTTTATGGTAGTCCTAGATTTTGTAAAAGATGTATTCTATAGAATAATTTAAAAAATGCTGCTAACCTCCATGATAAACCTTGTATTATTACTGGAGATTTCAATGAGGTTCTTGCAAAAAAGGGATAAATTTAGGGGAAGAGCTATCAGCTCCAATAGGTCGCTCCTATTCAAAGGATGTCTCGACTACTATAACATGATTGATATAGGGTTTGCTAGACCTCGTTTTACCTGGACCAATAGATGGAATATCAACGATCTCGTTCAAGAAAGGATTGATTGATTCTTCGCCAACCCAAGCTGGTGCGCTTCCCTCCCTGATGTGAGGGCGACCCACCTCACTTGATACTTGTCCGATCCTTGCCCTGTGCTCCTTGAACCTAACCTGAGCAGTGGTCTCCATCTCCCCAGGCCTTTCAAATTCCAAAGTTTTTGGTTATTAAACCTGTCCTTCCCCAAGATAGTTTCGGAAGCATGGGATCAGCTTCGCCCTCTCCAAGAAGCTATAGAAAAGCCTTGGACTAGAACAAATACCATTTCGGAAACATTTTTGGGAAAAAGGAGAGAGTTATGGCTTGTCTTAATGGGATTCAAAAAGCCTTAGCCACAAACCCCTTGCATTCTCTACTTGAGATGGAGAAAGAGTTGCATAAAAAGTTAAATGATCTTTTAAACCAAGAGGAGGAACTCTAGGTCCAGAAATCCCACATTAATCGGCTGATTGAGGGCGATAGAAACACTGCCTTTCACCATATTTCTACTATTGTGAGAAGATGGCGCAATCGAATTTCCTTGCATAAAGAATGATATAGGGGAGTGGATTCAAAGTGAATAGGGAGTTTTGACAGATTATTCACAACAAGCTTGGAGTACACACCTCTTGACCCCCTCTAGCCTTCTAGGTGGCAAGTTGCTCTCTTTGAAAGCTTGGAGTACACACCTCTTAGGCAAGTTGCTTGCTCTTGAAGAAAAATGCAGTAAAAAATGCTAGATTCCTGTCAAAAGCTCCAACAGTTGGGTTGCTTTCTCCCATCTTTTATTCGCTAATGACTTGGTACTTTTTACAAAAGTAGACCATGTTAATTGCTCAACAATAAGGGATGTTCTTGACTCCTTTTGCACTCAATCGGGTCAGCCCATTAGTGAAAGCAAATCTAGGCTGTATTTGTCTCCAAATGCCGATGTTGACATTAGAGAATCCTTGTGTGATATTTTGGGGTTTCATTCAACTCCAAACCTTGGAAAGTATCTTGGTTGCCCCATTAAACACCATGGAGCCAGCAACCAGGACCTCAATTCCATTTTGGATAAGGTCAAGCAAAAATTGGCAGGGTGGAAAGCCAATCTGTTATCTCTGGTAGGAAGAACAGTTCTCATCCAAGCATCCATATCCACTATTCTTGTTTATATTATGCAATGCACAACCCTACCAAATAAATTGCTTAACAACATTGACAGAGTTTGTAAGGGACAGAGTTTGTAAGGGACATAGTTTTATGTAATTGGCATATCCTTTGACAAAATGCACCTTACTTGTATTTGGGTAAATCTAAGTAGGTTCATGATGATCATTACAAGTTGTTACATTAAAGACATGAAAATTACTCAAGAACTGCTCAAGAAGCGTAATCTGTAGGTCTCAATTCCTCCTCGACAGAAGCTCGATCTGTCGAGATTCATTAAAGCTCAATCTGTCGAGATTCATTAAAACTTGACACATGTCTTGATCTATCGAGCTTACGGGATTCAGATTATAGCCAACAATGTTTTTATTCTAAAAGGCTATTTGTTTATGGGTTTGTACAATCCTTATTGGACTAGGAAAGCCCAAGGTTTGTGTATATTTATTTGGAATAGGAGAGCCCATTGAGCTCTTATTTAAACAAGGAGGTGGAAAAAGAAAAACCTAACCCTAGAGAGCTTCATAAGGTTTTATTTTTGAAACCCTAGCCTCCTCCTACAAAAGAAAGAGTTCTTGCTAGTTTCTTATATGCCTTTAGGTTCTATAACCAAGTAAAGCCTCTCACACTATCATTGAAGATCTTATTGGTGTTTCTATGTGAAACTATTGCAAATCAACTACATCAATCAAAGGGTTGTTGTGGAGTTAGTCACGTATTGGGATCTGTGCATCATTGGTTAGTCACGTATTAGGATTCGTGCATTGAACGGAAAGATTGCTACTACAATACAAGTTCACTTGGGTATTGGGGTAAGAGTTCAATTATAGGTTTGTATTTCGGGATAGGCCAAAGGGCTTGGTAAGATTCCTTATACTTGTAACCTTTTGTGATTGATAATAGTGGATTTTTGGGAGTGGTGACCTTAAAATCACCTGGAAGGGTTTTACCTTGGTGGTTTTCCCCATTCGTAAACAAATCACTTGCATCAAAGTTATTTCCTGCTGCATTTATTATAATTGGTGATTTGTTTGTGCTACAACACTATTGCATGAAATTTGATCTAATTTATTAACTTGGGTAATTAATTAATTAATTGCAAGGGGTCAATTCATTTTAACCCAACAGAGTCAAATGAAATTTTCTTTGGGGCTCGTCAAAATCCTCAAAAAGAACTCATTGGGTGGGCTAGCACAAAGTGATGAAGCCTAAAGTGGAAGGGGGCCTTGGAATTCAATCTGCTAAAGGAAGGAATCAAGCCTTACTTGCAAAGCTTAAGTGGAGATTTTGTATAGAGAATGATGCTTTGTGGGCTAAAGTCCTCAAGAGTAGGTACTACTGTAGCTGAAGGTTAAATGCTAGAAATAGTGATAAGCTGCCTTGTTCTAGAGTTTGGAAGGCCATGAAAAGGGGAGGTGAGGTCTTCAACAAAGGCATCAGATGGATACTAGGGAGAAATAGCAATCTGAGCCTTTGGCATTACAATTGGGCTACCTATGGTTAGGGTGTCAATTCGGGTTAACGTGTCGGGTTCGTGTCGTGTCAAGGTAGGGGTATTCGACTAAATGACGCAACCCTAACCCGACCCATTTAATAATCGTGTCATGATCCTTCAACCCTAACCCGACCTGTTAATAAGGCAGGTTGACCTGACCCAACCCATTTGACACGATTAATAAACGAGTCGTGTTGGGTTGACACGATTGTAACATTACCCATTTCAACTTGCATAAATTAAATATAACATCCATGTAGAAATAATTTTTTTTTTTTTACATTCCAAAAAGCAGTACATACACTTCAAGTCTTCAACCCATATTCAAAATAATATAGTTCAACAAAAATATAATAACATAGTTCAACAAAAATATAATATTCTTGGAACTTGCCAAATGCTAAGTATCAATATTGAAAGAATTTGAGTAAATAATAGACTAATCCTGACTATAACCACGATTATCATCCATAGATTTTTTTTTTGTTGATGTCCAAATTCATAACATCTTTCACAAGCTCATCCAATTTTATTTGTGCACGTTCTATGCCAAAAAAAAAAAAGTATTAGTAGTTCTAGGGTATGAAAGTTTCAATTTCCAATTATATCCCTTGTAAATTTTTGTAATTACACATTTTTTTTTTTAAATTTAAAATATATGTTGGATATAAAGGTATTTGATAAATCTAAAATAAAATAAATATTTATTTGTTACACGAGTTAAACGGGTTGTGTTAAGTAGGTCATTTCGGGTTGACACAAATAAATTGGCGTGTCAAACGTGTCTATTGCGGGTTACGCGGGTTGACCCGCTTATGACACGTTTCTTATCGTGTCACTTTTGGGTCAACCCGTTTATGACCCAAACCCATTAAGGCCCAACCCTAACCCGAAAAAATCCGTGTTGGGTTTGTGTCGTGTTCACGGGTTGGGTCGAATATTGACACCCCTACCTATGGTCCTTTAAGAGCTCTCATCTAAGGCCCCCTCAATGCTGAAGAAGATTGTCTAAAAGTCAAAGATGTGTTTGGACTACAAGGGTGGGATTGGTCAAATCTATCTGTCCAACTCCCTAACACAGTCCTCATGGAAATTAATTCCATTCCCTATTTCATGAGATCAACTAATGGGGAAGATAGATTGAATTGGAATGGAGCTAACCGGGGAGATTTTAACGTCAAATCTGCCTATGCTATAGCCACGGAATGCTCTGATGAAGGAGGCGTATTCGCTGGCACCTGGGTATGGAAAGTAGACACTTTGCCTTGGATAAAAACCTTCATGTGGCAGTGTTTACGCAACAGCATAAGAGTGGGAAAGTGTCTTGTTAGAAGGTGTCTAAGTGAGTCTGATATCTACCCTCTTTACCAAAGGGAACTTGAAACCATCCATAGGCTTAGAGATTGTGAGGCTGTGAAGAACACTTGGAATAGATTAGGAATAACCCCTAACAACAACTTCTTTAAGGGAAGCCCTCATTGTTGGTTAGAAAAAAATTATAAAGACAATGCCTGTAGATTGAACAATCAACCCCCGTAGAGGATCCTGTTTCCTTTTGCAATTTGGCTCTTGTGGAAGCATAGGAATAATGTGGTCTTCAGAGATCGCCACACTCAACCTAATGTCCACAATGATGCCTTGTTCAGTGCCTTGGAATTTCAACATTGTGCTATCAAACCTAAGCACTCGGGTAGCAAAAAGATGGTGCGAATCAGATGGGAGAAGCCTAAACTCGGATGGGTTCGCCTAAACACAGATGGCTCAACATTAGGGAATCCAAGGAGAACTGGATGTAGCGGTATCATTCGGAATGATCATGGGGATTGGATTGGGTAATCTAGTTTTGCATCTCATACAAAACACACAGTAAAAGCAACAAACACAGATCTACTTCATTCATGAGAGATAACATGTAACCTTGAATTCTAGAACAAAGAATAGAAAGGGTACCTTGATGCAGTGAAATTCAAATCCAAGACTTGAGAATACCTCTAATTAACATCCCAATTCCACATGGTGCCCAAGAAGAGTGGTCTCTTAATCAGTCTTTTTGTACGTTGATTCTCAAAAAAAGTTCTTCTTCTTCTTCTCATTGTAAAGAAAAACTGTTTTCTTTTCTTTTCATCATACGTACATATGAACTACCTTGGTAGTTACTTTATGTAATAACTCTTATTAAATAAAAACTAATTTTAGTTTGTGGCTTGAAATGAGACCAAAGGGAATAAACAAGACTCTAGTTCCAATGGATTTTGGGCTTATTTGTCAACTCTTGACAAGTCCAAAGTTACCATTAATAATATTTAATACCACTATATAAATATAATTGCACTCTAGTCCTTATTAATAAATTATATCCCAAGACTCTAATGATATCATTTGACCCTTCCGTGAAATATTCATAGTGAATAAAGTCATAATGAACTATCAATTTGTAAACAACTATTTTATCATTGAGTACTCGGTTTAATCTTTTAGTTATTCATATTTATTGAAATCCGATTTCAATAAATATAAACTTTAGTAAGTCCTTACTAAAGTAGGCACCCTGAATAACTAGTTCCCATTAGAAGTTGTGAGATTAATCATTAAGGTGACAATTGTTGATTGAATAATTAATCTCACAGCAGTTTAGTTCAATATGTCTTAACACTTAAGACACATCAACACATTAACTAGAAGTCTCCACTTCCATGATCAAGATAAACCATCTTAGTTGATGCATTATAATCTTCGCAGATGAAACGCCCAATTTCATCACTGACTACGAACTATGTTTTGAGTTTACATAAATCACATAAATCATATATAATGCATCTCAAGGACTATGATAATGTCCCATTAGTTAATTTATAAATAGTCTCATATAATTAAACAATTTAATTATTTATGACATGCCAATAAATTGGATTTTAGGGTATAAACCCCAACATTGGGGGCTTCTCCAGGAGTATTGGCTTCACTGCTAGTTTTATAGCGGAGCTTTGGGCCTTTAGAGATGGACTCACCCTCTGCAATAACCTCCATTTTAATGTTGTTGATATTCAAATTGATGCAAAAGCAATTGTTGATCTTCTTACTAACCCCTTATATTCTAATCAGTTTGCCATGCCAATTGTTGATGACTGCAGGCAATTGATTTCCTAGCTAGCCTAAGTCCAGATCGGGCATTGCTTTCGTGAAGCCAACTCTTGTGCTGATTTATTAGCTAGGAAAGGGACTTTCCAGGATAGGGATTTTATTTTATATCATGATCCACCTATGGATCTTTTGGAGCTTATAAGCTCAGACAAGTCTAGTCTGTATTATATCAGGCTCATCCCTGAACCTTCTCTCCCCACTTAATTTCTGTTAATGCATCTTCCTTTTCACCAAAAAAAAAAAAGAAAAAAAAAAATTAGCATTAAGAGGGCTTATCAGCAATCTATTAATGATCATTAGAGGTTTATGGAAGCCGTGTGTGGTGGATAGGCAATTAGGCATAGAAGCAGAAAGTGAGGAGGGATATTGATGTTTACTATACATTTACTGTAAATTGTTGTGCTTTTTACCCTATAAATTTGTTCCATTGTTGTCATGCCATACTTCAGAATATTCAATTCGCTGCACACATGACGGTCTAAAACTAGCATATGAAATGGACAAGACATATTTTTTGTAATAAGAATTTTACATCATTGGTTGAATTATTGAAGACAATAGTTATTGCCTTCAAAAAAAAAAAAAAAAAAAGACTAGTTATAGAGTAGACATAATAGATTTCGAATCTGTTCATATCACCAAAAAAAAAAAAAAAAAAAAAAATCCTATTTGGGTGTAAAATCAAGTAAGATTTGATTGGCTCCATTCGTATATTCAAGTAAGTCAATCTCAACCATTCTTGATCTGATTTGTTCAAACTACTAGGAGTCAAGATGGTGGACATAAAAACGTGATTTCCGTTTGCAAGTTCTATTCTTTGTGTATGTTTGGATAGCACGTTTAAGTGCTGCGTCTGCGTTTTCTTTTTCTTTTTTTCTTTTTTTTTTCAGCCGCAACTGTTGACCGGTCTTTTGTGAACAGTGTATTTATATACTGTTCACGGGTCCCACAAACTCCACTTTTTATTAACTTTTTCATTAAAAATGGGTTCCACGGTACTATTTACACATTTTAAAATTATTTTGCTACAGTGTTTTCAGTTTTCAGCAAAATAAGTTCTATTCAAACAGAGCCTTTGTATAGAAACCATTTTCCATAAACTTAGAAATTGTGAGTATTGGATGTTCCCGCGTAGTGTTTTGGGGCACCTCATGTTCATTAGTTCATGTACCTAGCTAGAGACGCCCATATGATTAAAATCCAAATTAGCGGCAATTAAAGTCATACGACGACGCACACTAAAAGTAAAAAAACGTGTTGCACTCTCATTATTCAAGTAGTAAAGTTAATTCTTATCCAAAAAAAAAAGTAGTAAAGTTAATTTTTAAGTTATTTTAAGGTATTCTTTGCCATAACCTTTTCACAACTTGTACCCCTTGTCACTTTCTTAGTTTAAATAAGATGGACTTTGAGGTTGGAGCTAAACTTAATAAGACATTAGGGATGCAACCCAAGATAGATCCAGTGTTCAAACCAAATAGTGGGGGTGTAATTCCTGCTAAGAAGAGACTAGTAAAGAGAATGGTGTTTGATTGCATTGCCAAATGGATTTCTTGCTTTGGGGGCTCACAATCTGAAAAGCCTTGTAGCTGCTTCAACATGGGTCTGACGCCCGCAAAATCAAATGTCAAGAGGAGTAAGGATGAGTAATTATTTGGTGTTCCCGAAATATGGTGACATGATTTTCACTCCTCTTGTGCACATTCACCATTCCCAACTTACCATCACAATGCCACAACTTCTTCAAGTCTGTTTTTGTTCTTCTTTGTTTATTTCAGGTTGATGCCTATGGTACATTAAACTTAAGTCTGTGTTACAAAGGTGTAATAACTGGGGTTCAAATAATATATGTGGGTGTGCCTTTTTTTTCTTTTTCTTTTTTTTCAAAAATAGCACAAGTGTGTGTTAAGAATGTAACGCATGACTTACTCAAGGGTAAATCTTAGGACCTAAAGAGTATATTTGGATGGAAGGAGAGGAGAAGGGTGTAGAGAAAAGGGGATGCGAACACCGGGCTCGGGATGAGAGGGGGCAATTGCCTACAAAGAAATTTGCTGCCCCTTGTCATTTTCGTTTATCTCAAATTTTCCCTACACATAAATAAGAAAGTTTCTCTATTGTTAATGAAAGCGCATATGTCCGTGTAACACATTGCTTTTTTTGTCATTTTATAATTGAAACAAAGTTCAATGGGTCCCACTTAAGACCCAAAGTTTTGTGCGTACAACTGTTCTTGCCTTTTTAACATTTTGACATTTCTCACTGCAATTCAACAATACATAACATTTTTCACAATTGTTAAAGGAGAAATGTTACATACAGTGATACACAATATACATTAGAATAAATTTTACTACAGTTGAGTTTTTACGTTGTTTGAACCTATTATTGACACTATTTTATTGTTTACCATTTACAACTTGCCAATTAAGTGATTGTGAAAAATTTGTAAAAAAAAAAAAAAAGAAATTGTAATTTTAGACTTATTGTTGTTGAAGTGAACTATAAGGAGTAGTACAAAAAAAATAATAATGCTAATATCACATACAAATACGCACACTTTGCCACAGTTGTCTTACATGACACACTTTGCCACAATAATTTTTACTTTCAATCTTGCCCCGCAATACTTGATTGTTTTTTTAGAGGAGGAGGAGAAAAGGTTTGAGGGGATATGGAGGGGTATCTTAAGCCTTAGCCCTCGAAACTTCTCATTTTTAATTCCCCCAAATTTGGAGAATTTGGAGACAGATGAGAGGTGAGGGGAGGGGTTCCATTTTAACCAATTTAAATTATCAAAATTTTCTTTATGATGTCACTTTACATTTATTTCTTAAAAATTAGTAAAATTAAGATGATTACAATTATCAATTTGTATGACCATTTCTTTATTATCTCCCCCTCCTACTTAATTTTTATCATTGTTATTATATTAGAAAATTTCACTTTTTTTATTTATTATCATTTTCAGTAAATGCATGTAAGTGCTTGACTTTTATTACATTTATTTTAAATCTTGCACTACTCTATTAATTTGTGAGTTTCTTCAATTCTTTTTTTTTTTTTTTTTTTTCACTTTTATCATTGTTGTTATATTACCCCAGTTCTGTTAATTGAGGTGTGATCAAATTTGTTCAGGAGTCCAATTTGACTTTTGAAAAAATTTAGTGGGGAAAACACTAAGGAAATAGTCTTAAGATAGGCAACGGCACGCTTTTGCACATTAATTTCACGGCAAACTACTGCACATATCATTATGAGTTGGGCATCTTTTTTAAGTTGAGTAATGCAAGGGAAGCGTTCATTACCCACATCCAAATCCACAGTAACTTTATTCTTTTAAGATTTTCCAATTTGCTATGAATATTTCTTCCAAAAACCTTTTTTAGAATTTGTTGAGACGGTAAGTTATTAGGAGACAATCACTTTTCACATGGATTGATTACTTAAATCACTTTTATTTTTACAACTCACAACGTTTCATATGGATGATGGATTTCATCATTAATTCAACTAGTGTGTAGCCCCGTGCATATGCACGGGTACAGTTAAATTTTTTAGAAGAGGTTCAAATTATACATGATATTAGTTTACACTTTTTTAAATCGTACATTTCTAAAATATATAATGGTTTCTCATTTTATATATATATATATATATATATGATTTAGAATTAAATTGGTTTTAGAATCTTTGGTCTTTGCAACCAATAATTCACTTGCCACAAAAAAAAAAAAAAAAAAAAAAAAAAAAAAAAAAACTTAGATAGACACATGGCAAAAAATTGGATACCAATTAAAATCTAATTTAAAATTTAATTGGATTTAGACTCTTTGATTTTTACACTGAATAATTCACTTAGCACAAAATTAAAAATTAAATAGGACATGTGGCACAAAATTAAAAATCGCAATTGTACGGCACTAAGATCTCAGGCCCATACAGGCCCCGGGCCCAGTTCCAATCATACAGCGCGAGGATCCCAGGCCCATACAGGCCCTGGGCCTAGTCCCATACCGGCTTTGGGCGCAGGCCCATTAGAAAGGTCCAGTCATCCTGCGCCCTCCCTGGTGCTTCCATAAATACATAGACAAGTGTTGGGCATTAAGTTCCAAGAGGTGATCGGTCGAACGTTCCCGGACAAGTATATGAATCTTTCCCGGGAAAATGTGGTATGCACGGGAGACTGAGTTGCCGAGCATAATCGATCCAGCTGAAATCAAGTTCCAAGATCATAAATGCAGCACCGCCCTCTCACCTAAACATCCACTTAAATCAAATAATATTGGACCTTCAAAAGCACAAACGGTGGTTGTAATCATAATCTTCCCACTAACCTTGGCTATAAATAGAAGAAAGTTGGGAGAAGAAAGGGTTCAGAAAATTTGGGGGAAAAGAGTGAAGGAGTGAATATCAACTGGGCGTTGCTTTGAGTCTCTCTGCCGAGAACGACCCATAGTAGGAAATCTTCAAACCCACTACAAATAGATTGTGAGCCCAAAGTAATCCAAGGCCCATAGGTCTTATACTTGGTTCTTACAGTAATCTAATTAAATTTTCTCTCAGTTTTGTCTTTTAATAAATATATTAGTAGGAATTTATGTAAGAAAAGAGATACAATGTAAGGCATAGAACATTGTTGATGTACTCTAGAAGCATTTAATAATTATTCATTTTAATTGTGATAGTACATTTTTGAGAGGGGGAGGGGGGGGGGGTATTTAAGAAGTGCTAGTTAAAAAAAAAAAAAAAAATGGAGAAAACAAAGAGACAAACTGGTTTTTCAAATGGGATTCAAGTGATTGTGTGGTAGTAATGAGATATATATTGTTTGTGGTGTTCCATGTGATTCCAACTCTGCCTCCCCTCCTCCAGAATTTACTCATTGATCACAAAAGGAGGAGAGTATACTAATAGTAATAAGAAAATCTATTACATTTCCACTAAAGAAATCTCAATGTGGCTGAAAAGCAGATTGACACAGGGTAAGATTGAAGGACACACCTTTGATACTGTCATTGGGCCCGGCCCTTAGAAGCTTTGGAGTATTGTAAGATTATTCCTTTGAATGTTGACTACACGTGTAAGGCTAGGATAGCCCAGGTATCGGTTATCTGAAAAGACAATAATACCCTTGATCCCAACCTTAGTGACCGTAGACTAAGTGGTATGATTTCATTGTTCTCGGTTATGTATGTTAGGTTATTTCTTTTACTATATTCTAATTTAGTAACATAATTATAATATTATCTAAAGTATAATTTTTTAAGATGTTGTGAAAGACTAACTAATCTTCGATATCAATGAATTAAATAATTTTATATAAGTGTGTGTGTATATATACACATATATATATTTTGTCATATTTTCAAACCAATTTATAAAAAATAATTTAATTTAAAATCTAATCGCATATATATATGTTTTTGTTTTTTCAATATGCACATTTCACATTAAAATTTAATCATCCAAATCATTGAAAAATTGTTAGTGAGTAAAAAAAAATTCACAAATATAAATCAAAACGTACAAATTTAATGTAAATGTTTAATCTAAAGCATTAAAATTACATGTGACAAATCATGGGAAGAGGGTGTAATCATTTGTACTTAGGTGATATTAAATTTTATCAAGAAGTTGTTGAAGAAATTGATGGCCGGAAGTTTTGGTCAAGTGAAACCAAAACACAATCAAGCAAATCAATAACATAGGTAGAATGTGATAAAAATAAATAAATACATAACATAGGCAGAAACTTCTTCGAAGACTCGTTCAATTCTCACTCAAGCAAGATTATGAAAACCTAATTCTTAATTGGTTCATGTTAATGGATGTCCTTAGAACAATTATTAATAAAATATAATAGAAAAGTTTTGACACTACTTTTATAGAAAATATAAAAAATTGTCAATAACATTTATTATTTTATCATTCTCTCAATAAAATGTTTCTAAAAATAGCTCCTAAACCAATGCCTTAAGGTATTGGTTAATATTTTCCTTCTAAATTTAACTAAAACCCTGATTTTTGAAAAATCTTAACATACATAAATATACCTTTATAAGCATGATTTTCATACGAGCTAGCCTAAACCAAGCTACAAATTAAGTGAAATAGAGAGGATTTTTAGTTCCGATCAATGCTGTCATATCAAATAAGCTACATTTGGAGCTAAAAAGTTTGTTATAACATCAAAATGCCTTGAGAAGATGCATGAATCAGACGCTTAGTTCCAAGGAAAATCACAAAGGCTGCGAGGATGCCCCTCTTTGTTGCTTTTTCCTCAGCATTAATTTAAGGACTTGACTTGACTTGGACCAAACAAAGCTAGATGGGCCGAGCAGCACTGTGCTCATGCATGCGTTGTTTGTGGGGCTGTTTTCCCTTGTCTTTACTCTCCAAATATTCTCTTGTACCCATTTCACCTACTGATCATACCATTGTCCTTAATTAGTTTCAACTTGCAATTTCTTTGCCATTCCATATCTCCGCCAGTATTAGGTATAGTTCTGCTAGCTGCATTTATAGTTAAAGAATAGAGAATGAGTGAAGCCAGTCAAGTGGGTGTTCAAGTTGTCAACAATGAAGGAGCTCCCAGCAATGGCGGAACCCGCCAGTCTGTGGTTCAGACCAAGGATAAAGCAATGACGCCACCAAGGAGGGGAGGTGTGTTCAAGCAAATTTTGATTGAAATTTCTAATGCCTTTACCTCCAATTCTCCACCTGCACCTCCGCCTCCGTCTCCGCCTTCGCCCTTTTAGTTTCATAAACGCATATGTGCTTTGCTTATATCTATCTCATGTAAGGCTTTCTCCCCCTGAATTTCTCATGTAACTGTTTGTTGTTTGCTCTATGTTGTAGGTGAAGTGTGTGTATGTGTATGTATCCATACACACAACAGTAGAGCACTAGTGGAACTTCGGAAGAGAAAAAATAAATAAATAAATTGAAGCTATATGTTTGAGGAACAAATCTTGCCTATGACTTCCTTCTTGTTTAGAAACTGAATTTCCTTCAATATCTTACCGTACAAAATTATAATCTATAAACAACACTTTCTTGTAGTATTGTTTTTTATTCCATTTTTATATAAAAAATTAAAAAATATAAAATACTTATTAAATATTTTTTTTTGCATTATAATTTATTAAAAAATATTTTTTCAAAAAAATTATATATAATACTCTTAGACACTATTATCTTTTAATTTTGTATTGAGGTGTTTTATTATATACAAAAATCAAATTATCAAAAAAAAAAAAATTTATTTCCATTTATAATATATATTTATATTAAAACTATTATAATTCTAAGGACAAACGTAGCTAACCTAGGCTATATTTCAAGGAAGGAAATCATATTTTGATATTTATTTTGTCTAGTTTGTCTAAAATCATGTCAATACCAATTTTAGTTAATAAACATGCAATTTTTGCAAATGTCAACTTTATGACTAGTCATGGTGGGAATATGTATGTCAAAACATTTAATTTAAATATTTTATTTTTGAAGGTACTGTATTTAAAATTATAAAACTGGTGCATGAGAATATATATATATATATATATAATGAAACTATATTAAGAGAACATTTAGTATCTACTAATTTGCAATAAAAAATACTTTAACATATACCCCATATTTTAATTTGTTCAAATTTTTTCATTCAAATAATATTATGTTTGTGTGAATTTGTTTCTCAAAAAAAAAGAAAAAAGAAAAGAATGGGTAGTTATTTTACATTGCTTAAAAGAGTGTATTGTGTATAGTATAACTTGCTCTACTCTCCTTTAAAAGTTACCATAGTTTTTGAGTGAAGTATGGTGTGTCTTTGTGTTAAAACTCATTTCTCTTTCTGTGTGTATTTGTTTCTAAAAAAAAAAAAAAAAAAAATTATGCTTCTACATATTTCTATTAATGAATTTTTATTTCATTTTCGTATTTAATGCCAAACTTTTAAAATATTTGTTAAAAGCTTGAGTTGGGTGAAACATAGAGTCCTAAAATGTTCCCGAGATGAACGAGTCATGCAAAAGGTTATTTTTCTTTCTCTTGTGTGTATGTGTTTGTTTTAAAAAAAAAAAAAAAAAAAAAAAAAAAAAAAAAAAAAAAAAAAAAAAAAAAAAAAAAAAAAAAAGAGAAGGAATTGACTTCTCTTTCTCTACCAGCAGATATAGTAACTTTTCCACATTAATTGTTGTGAGCACTAAATTCTACAAGCAAAGATTAAAAAAAAAAAAAGCAACGAAACATTAATTAGAATGAATAGCGTTCAAATCACATTTTATTTAGGCCACGTAACACAATTCCATTGACCAACTCGTGCAATATCAACAGGCAAAATATTGAGAGCAATGCATCTTGGACCAAATTGATTTGAAGCCCAAAAAAGGGCTTAAAGCCCTTCCTACAAATACAGATGGTGCTTTGATGTTCATACTGCTAGCCATGAATTGAAGGTCATATCATTCTTGGTTTTTGGGCTTGGTGTCTTTTGTGAGCCCAAGAAATTCACCTGTTCCCGTTGGTCTATTTTTGGTGGATGTTGAGTGTTTGTTTGGCAACAAATTAAAAGTTAGTTTTTTTACTTAAATTATCTGCTATTTGTTAATCTTGCCTTTTCTTTCCCTTTTTTTATTCTTTTTTTTTGTCTTAATTTTATTTTAAATAATTTAATTTATAGCTTTTTGGAAATAAGCTAACTTTTAGCTTTTTTGTCCCATATTATACAAACAAACTACCAGAAATAAGTAATTCTCAAATGTACACTTTCAACAAAAATATTTTAACAAAAAATTAAATAAACTATTTTCAAACCGACAAGTTTCATATTCTAGCTCTCAAAATAATCCTAGACCTTGCAAGGTCAATTATCCAATGGCTGACAAGTGGCTAAGCATAAAAAAGACCAGTGCAAATAGCAACTAAATTAATCAGCAATCTACCAACTATTTTTGCATGTTGCATGTGATGAGAATAAATTCAACAGGGAAGTCTACTACTTTCATTCGCATCTAAAAAAAAAAAAAAAAAGAATAAATTCAACAGGGAAGTCTACTACTTTCTTTCATATTCTCCTTGTAGCGGCCTTTCTCGTCCTAACCAATCAATTTTCCCATTAAGCATAACTAAAAGATAGTTCATAGTTGAGCACTTAATTAAGCAGTGATCACCAGAAAATATCAACTAATATGATAATGCTTGTTTGAGATTTGCACTAAAGATACGTAGGACGCTTTCTAACTTGAATAAATAGTATAAAACAATTGCAAATATTCTATCACGACATTAACTGAATATAAAGGCTTCATAGCAGAGTCACTATACTAAAATGTGTTATATACCAACAAATTTTAATAATGGTCACTATTGCTCTAAACAAGTCTGATTTGCAATAGAAAATGAAACTAAGAGACGTTGGGGGGGCTAAATTTGAAATTTACTCTATATACTCATAACCACCTTATTTGACTGTGGGGTATAATAAACTAGGATTTGTGTTTGAACTCAACTTATATTAAAGGGAAGACTTGGATCCAATGCACAGAAACCAAATAATTTCTTAACCTGAAAATAAAGAGTAATCATTATATTCTAATCGAGGTAATCAAATGTTAAAAAAAAAAAAAACAAAAATAAAAATTAAAGCTTAGTTGTGAACACAAATCCATTAAGGCAGCGGTAGAAGTATAAAATTGGAGAAGCTAAAATAACTAATATTGGAGGCCAAATATAATGTGTATATATATTTCGGAGTTCAAATATATTATTGGCCTGATCCAAAATTATTCTTAAGGGAAAAGATAAACAAAAGATTTTATAAAGTTTTGGGGCATGAAAACCCAACCGTGTAATTCGACCCCTTAAAACATACTTAGAAGAGGTATGTGAATAGTAGTTTTGGAAATTGAGAATGGGGAAGTTCAAATAATTTGTTTGGTAGTGTACTTCCTTCATACTAAATAATGTTAATTTTTAATTTCAGATAGTCACACAAATGGCATTTTCATTGGTTAAAGTTATACCATTTTCAAAAGAAGGGAGAGTGGGATAGTGCTGCTATATGCGTTTGCAACTTGCAAGAAACACAGAAGCAGAGCTTCCATTTGATTTAATTTATTTATTTATTTTTATTTCCTTTTTTTCAAACTTGCATGGTTCGAAGTCAGGCTAATAATGACCCTTTTCATGGGGGGAAGTTGTACCATATAGGAATGACCTAAACGTTTTTATGTCTTCCTTTTTAATTTTTTTTATTATTTTCTTTAAGAAAAAGTGACTTGTTTTGCATTGTGCGAGAAGCTTGGTTTCAAAAGTTCAAATATAAAAATTTAACCCAATTTTCAACCATTTAACCTGTGGTTTTGCCAGCTGATTAGTGATTAATTCTAGAATAAACTTAAAAATATATTTAGAATAATATTTCTTTAAAAATTTAAATGTACTAACACCATACTATTAAGAAAATATGTGCTCTTTATTTTACTTCACTCGAAATTAATTAGCACATTTTCTTTAAAACAAATTAAGGGAAATTATAGGTTTACATTGTATCAACAATGTAAGTCTCATACCATAGA